>NC_041214.2:123401805-123513149 GCF_002837175.3 Physeter macrocephalus
GGAGAGGCCACAACAGTGAGAGGCCCGCGTACCGCAAAAAAACAAAACAAAACAAAACAAAACAAAAAACAGATAAAGTAGTAATGTACCAATTATTTTCAGTTCTCAGTGCCACAGCCCTAATTCCAGGCCTAATTAGTTAACACCTTTAATGGCCATGTAGTTTCCAAGTGGTCTTCCTTATTCAACTTTTTTCCTCCTTCTAAAGATCCTCACTAATATTGTTTCATAGTTATTTTTCAATCATGTTGATCCTTTTAAATGGGATGGATAGAAATGCCTGAGACTGGCTTTCAATCTTTTCCAAACATAACTATCTAGAGTTTATCTTCTAGTACTCTACAATGTAAATCTTCTACTTTAACCAGGTCTTTCACCCACACCTCTTAAAATGAACTATGCTTATTCAAGTCCCTGAAAATACTTTGGTTCCTAATAGTTTATGTCAGGAATGGAAAATACTTAATTTTTATTCTACCACCTTGAACTTAATTATGCTTCTATCATTATGACAGTCTTTCCCAATGATGTTATAAAAACAGATTCTGAATACAAACGAGGGGTTCAAGCTGAAACCATCAGTCAGATTGGCATGAAAATTGAGATCCATTGGCCCATCTACACTTTGAACTCTAAGCTTATATCATTTATTTCCATTAAAATGTCTTTCTTATGTGTATATAATAGTTCAACTACACTATAATATTACTTTAAAAATGGTGTTCCTATAATAGTACTAAACACAGAAGTTAAAAAAAATATTAATGGTGGTCACTGTTTTTTTAAAAGCCCTCAATATCTGAAAACAAGAAAAAAATAAAACCCAAGATTTCAAATATTCAAATGCATCTAGTATGTCTGAAACAGTGATCAAGGAACAAACCAGTTTCTTGGTTTGTAGTGGGATATGATATATTAAATACTCTACTCTGCTGATCAACAGTGAAAAAGGAAAACATTTAAAGTTTATATTTAGAGATAATATTTGTCAAAAAATTCTATTAACGTGTCACAATGTAGAAAATATGTTCCTTTTATTTTGGTTCAATTGAGTACAAAATTATTAAAAGAGAAGTCAGAGCAGAGGAAAATTACAGTAACAGGGTAATAGTTATCTGATTGACTGATTGATTGGTTTATTTATCTATTTTAGAAAGCAAGGTAGGTGATCTCTAAGTAAATTAAAGCAAATATCAAATTTTATCATGCTTAAAGAATGTTAATGGCAACAATAATGTTAAATAAAAATATTTTTCTGGTAAACATAAGAAGTTAATAACAAAAGTAACTTCAAGTGTTAGGGAAATTTTTTCAGGTACATACAATATAAAAATTAATACAAAGTTATATATTTCCTATCAATGGCATCATAACAAAGCAGTTTTTCTTTCCACAAAATAGTCGTCAGTAACCAGAAAAAAATAATTAGCCTATGATTTCTTTCTTAAATTTCTAAAAATTTATTTGTTGAAGCAATTGTAGCAAACTTTGATAAAGAAGTCTAAAATTATGGATAAGCAATGCATATGACAACAACTAAGCAATACAAAATTTTTCATTATTATAGAAGTAAAATATAAATTTTAAGAGTCTTCTAAATTTTTCAAATATTTAATATATTGTTAAAAAACATTACAAACGGGCTTCCCTGGTGGCGCACTGGTTGAGAATCTGCCTGCCAATGCAGGGGACACGGGTTCGAGCCCTGGTCTAGGAAGATCCCACATGCTGCGGAGCAACTGGGCCTGTGAGCCACAATTACTGAGCCTGCGCATCTGGAGCCTGTGCTCTGCAACAACAGAGGCCGCGATAGTGAGAGGCCCGCGCATCGCAATGAAGAGTGGCCCCTGCTTGCCACAGCTGGAGAAAGACCTCGCACAGAAACGAAGACCCAACACAGCCATAAATAAATAAATAAATAAATTTAAAAAAAAACAAAACAAAACATTACAAACATTTCACATTCAAGTAGTAAGCAAAATAAGTAAAGTCAGTTTACTATGAAAGTTTGAATTTTTTTGGTGCAAAACTTTTCAAATTAATATTTGGAATTAACAAGTAACTAGCCTCCATAATTTAAATAAAAAGCTGTTCAATGGTTGAGATTTTTCTCTTCTAAACATTTACAGAAATGCTAACAGCAGATAAACAAAGGTAAAAATCCAGTTTATTTAGTGTTTATCTTAGTCAAGTTCAAGTGTTCTGTCAATTAGAACTTTAATTCAACACATCTGCATAATGTGCTCTTATCAGTGCTGAGAGAGGAATCAGGTTGATAAACAGATTCAGGAACATAGTGGCAGGCTAAAAATGAGTTATGCTACCAGTTGGCATGCAGAATGCTGGGCTTAAAATGGGAAATTCCAGAAGTGCTTAAGTTATACAGGTGACTATGATAAAACTTTGGCATTAAAAGAGTAATTTGCAATAACCTGGTCTGAATCAGGCCTGTAAATTGCAATAAAGATGTCTACAGTGAAAATACTCATCTCTTTGTCACTGGTCTCTTTCAGACCCTCTTATTCACAGAGCTGTTGGTTAGGAAGAGTAGGGTAAACCCTTTAAAATGTAACTAAGTCTCTCCAAGAAACTTGGAGATTCCCATTGCTTGCAAGTTGTTCTAGTTCCCTGGAGCTGGCAGAGAGCCAGAGCAGCTGGTCTAGGAAGCTGTTGTATAGCCACTTCTCCAGATGCTGCAGCTGCTGAGAACAACTCTGGGCTATATACCTGGGCCTTGTGGGATTCTCTCTCTTGCTCACTCACCTGGCCAACCACAAACTAATCAGCCCTAGCTTCCATTTCAAGTACACAAGACTTTTCCCGGACTTTGAAGAATTAATAACGCTCTGAAAACACTTTGTATTCAGGAAATACCTCATTAAATCATGAGGGCAAGCATAATTATGAGATAATCCATTTGAAAAGATCAAACCATTATAGACATAGCCAGGAATGGGATTTATGGAAGGTAACACCTATCAGAGCATGCCTTAAGTGCAATTATGGGCATTCATCTGGAGGGATAAGATCAGCATATCCCACTGACCTTTGCTATCTGAATTTCATTAGTTCTAAGGTCAGCACTAAACTATCTGGACACCCCTATTATGTTTTTGTGCTGTGGTTAAATCCCAGACAGTCAAGGAACAGCTACTCTGAGACCAGCATAGATATTAGATATTGTTCTTGCTTTCACCACCCGCCCCCTGCCACTGTACTGGCCCAGAAAGCTTTTCTCCTAAAAAAAAAAAAAACATAAAATATAAAACCTCAACGTTGTCCCTGAAAGCAAGAATGGAGTAAGTGACTCATTCTGCTAGCTCTCATGATCCTTGCGCCTTCCACCTTCACAGAAGTTACATAAAATTTATCTTATTCAGGGTAATATTCTGTGACTTGCTCTTTTTTTTTTCCATTCAACATTCTGCTTAAAAGTCTATGTATGTTGGTTTATATAGAGTCTACTTCACTTCTTTTAAGTCCTCTATGGTATTCCATTGCAAAAATAAACCGCAATTTATATACTGATTTCACTAGTGATGGAGACATTGGGATTACTTCCAGTTTTTCACTCCTGCAAACAATAATTCAGGGCTCATTCCTGTGCATGTTTTCTTCTCAATAGGTGAGAGAATTTCAGTAGGGTATATAATGAAAGTGTAATGGCTATGTTACAAAATATGCATGTGTTCAATTATCCTAGGGTGACTGAAACTTCTAAGTGGTGTTACCAATATACTCTTCAACAAAAAATGAGAGTTTTCTTTCTCCAACATCCCACAAATACTTGATATTGCCAGATTCATTTTTATTTTGCTAATCACCTGAGTATGAAAAGAATCTCATTTTTCAAAATTTGCATTTCCCTACAGAAATGCAAAATGGTTGAGAGTCTTTTCATATGTTTATTGGCCATTGTATTTCCTTGTTTAGTAATTCCTCTTTATATCCTCTGCACATATTTCCTTTTCAGCTATTTGTCTTTTATTATTGATTTGTAGCAGTTATTTATATTTTCTCAGTACTTTTCATTTGTTATAAATGTTGAAAATATCTTCTCACCATCTATGGATAGTACTCTAATTTTGTTTAAAGTATATTTGCCTTACAGATGATTTTATGTAAAACAATCATATTAATCAATCTTCTAAGTTTTGCTTTGTGTTTTTGTATTTCGTACAGTGCTAGAGAATGAACTGTGTCCCCACAATATTCATATGTTGAAGCCCTAATCCTCAATGTGACTATATTTAGAGATAGGGCCTTTAGGAGGTAATTAAGTTTAAATGAACTCATAAGAATAGTGTATTATTCTGCTCAGGCTGTCATAACAAACCACAGACTGGGTGGCTTAAACAACCAAAATTTATTTCTTAGAGTTATAAAGGCTGGGAAGTCCAAAATCAAGGTGCTGGCAAGTTAAGTTTCATCCTGAGGGTTCTTCTACTGTCTTACCCTGCCCTCCATCTTGATGTGTGCTCACATGTCCCCATGTGTACACAGAGAAAGACTGGGCTCTCTAGTGTCTCTTATTACGACACTAATCTTATCAGAGCAGGGTCCCACTCTTATGACCTCATTTAACCTTAATTACCTCCTTAAAGGTCCTATCTCTAAATACAGTCAAAATTGGAGTTGGAGCTTCAACATATGAATGGGGGGGGACACAAACATTCAGTTCATAACAGGAGGGGCCCTAATCTGATACGACTTATAAGAAGATAAGGGATCTCTCCTGTCTCCCTCAAAAAATATGCCCAGAGGAAAGGCCATGTGAGGACAAAGTGGCCATCTGCAATCCAGGAACAGACCTCTCAACAGAAACCAAATCTGCTAAAACTTTGATCTTGGATTTCTAGTATCCAGAACTGTGAGAAAATAAATTTCTGTTGTTTAAACCACCCAGTCTATGGTATTTTGTTATGGCAGCCCAAGCTGACTAACACATATAGTGAATCCTTCCTTTCACCAAACTCGAAAAGATATTTGCTTTAATTTAATTACTTTTAATATCTGTAAAATCTTGCTTTTCACATGTAAGGTATTTGATCAATAACTAACACACACACACACACACACAGAGTTGTCTCAAAGATATTTATTGACTAGATGATCCTATCATCACTAACTTGTAATGTTTTATCTATCTTATGTCATGATACTATGATATATAAAATAGGGTCTATTCCTATTATACATTTTGTTTCATGGATCATCTATCCATGTATCAATGCCACTTTGCCTTAAATGTTATCCTGGTAATATTAAGTCTTGATATCTTGTAGGGCAGGAACCCCCAGTTCTTGTTATTTTTGTTTTTTGAGTATTTTGGTCATTTTTAGATTTCTGGAAGATGGCTGCTTTTCAAACTTTGATGTCCATGTAACTGTGGTCTGGATGATTCCAGTATGTCTGGAATAGGGCCTGAGACTCTGCATTTTCTCTAAGGCGCCTAGATTTTGACAGTAAGCAGCAGAGTATCAGAAATAGTCTGTCAGGGCTTCCCTGGCGGCGCAGTGGTTAAGAATCCACCTGCCAATGCAGGGGACACGGGTTCCAGCCCTGGTCCGGGAAGATCCCACATGCAACGGAGCAACTAAGCCCGTGCACCACAACTACTGAAGCCCGCGCGCCTAGAGCCTGTCCTCCGCAACAAGAGAAGCCACCGCAACGAAGAGTAGCCCCCGCTCACCACAACTAGAGAAAGCCCGTGTGCAGCAATGAAGATCCAATGCAGCCAAAAATAAAATAAATTAATTAAAAATAAATTAAAGGGGCTTCCCTGGTGGCGCAGTGGTTGCGCGTCCGCCTGCTAATGCAGGGGAACCGGGTTCGCGCCCCGGTCTGGGAGGATCCCGCATGCCGCGGAGCGGCTGGGCCCGTGAGCCATGGCCGCTGAGCCTGCGCGTCCGGAGCCTGTGCTCCGCAACGGGAGAGGCCACAGCAGAGGGAGGCCCGCATACCACAAAAATAAATAAATAAATTAATTAAATAAAAACAAACAAACAAAAAATAGTCTGTCAAATTTCATTTTTCAAATAATTGAATAAGTTGAAATACTGATGTAAATTGCATTAATTCATAAAATAATTTGGTGAAAATTGACTTTGTTTTAAAAGATTATTGAGTCCTCCCATAAAGGAATGTGGTACATTTTTTTTTCAGACTTTTTTTTCTGTGTGTGTGTCCTTCAATAATGTGTTTTAATTTTCCTCATAAAGGGACACCCTTTGTTAGAGTTTTACCCAGATACCAAATGCTTTATATTGCCTTTGAAAATTATACTCTTTTTCCCTGTTCTAATACCTAAATAGAGAAATTGGTAGAATATATAAATGTTACTCATTTTTGTATTCTGATCTCATCTCCATAAATCCCAGTGAACTCTCTCATTAATTCTAGTAGTGAGATAGCTGAAAATTTCTTTCCTTGCAATAAGCTTGCTTGCATTTTTTGTTAGAGTTATGCTGACCACATAGAGTGATTATTTTTTTAATCTATTTTCTACAAATTTGGGGTTACCTGTTCTTGACAGATTAGTGAAACTTGTCTAGACCTAGTATTTTCCCTGTCTCTGTCCCCTTTGGGTAGGGATGAAATTGTCAGAAATTTTTTTTTTTTTTAGTTGATTATTTTTTTTTGAATTTTTGAAGTTTATTTATTTTTTTATACAGCAGGTTCTTATTAGTTATCCATTTTATACATATTAGTGTATATATGTCAATCCCAATCTCCCAATTCATCACACCACCAACCCCTCCCCCGCCACTTTCCCCCCTTGCTGTCCATATGTTTGTTCTCTACATCTGTGTCTCAATTTCTGCCCTGCAAACTGGTTCATCTGTACCATTTTTCTAGGAAATTTTTGATTGCTTATAATTTACTTTAAAGGTGACAGATTTAGTCATTTCTGTTTTTTCTTGATTGAAATTTTGTTTGTATATTTTTTTTGTAGAAAAGCTTGTCTCAAAATGTGTTCCAAGAACCCCTGTGGCTTCTGGAGAAATTTTCAGGAGGTCTGTGAGGTAAAAAATATTTTCACAATTACACTGTACTAAAATATTATTTATCTTTTTTCATTCTTTTTATCTCACAAGTGTACAGTGGAATTTTTCAAGGTTTCAGAGATAGAGCTGTGATATTTTAGCAGATTTAATGTGATATTAAACCAAATTTTAAAGATACATAGACAGTATTCTCACTACATTTTTTTGTTTGTTTTAGAAAGGTATAGCTGCTGTTTTATAAAATATTTTATTTACATTTATAAACATGTAATGCATTTATTATTGTTACATTGTAAAATAAATTAATACATGTACATTTTAACAATTTTTTTTCATTTTTAAACTATAAATGTTGATAGAAACAGCTTGCATAAATAGAAACTGTTTGGGACCCTCAATAATTTTAAGAGTGCAGAATTCCTGAGATCAATATGTTGAAAACTGCTATTGTGGAAAATTATTTATATTATCTGTAGTTTAAAATTTTATTAACATAAAAGTGTTCATTATTTACTTACCTTTTTGAAACACTGATGTATTAATGTCCTTTTTTACTGAGTTTGATTTGAGAAGTTTATTTTCTTAGACTTTTCAAATAATCATCTTTTAGTTTTATTATTCTCTCTTTTGGTTGTTGTCTATTTTATTAATAACTGCTTTTTGATTCATTTTCTTTTAATGTTTCTTTGTGGTTTACTTTTGTATCATTAACCTAGCTTCATGAGCACCATTTAAATCATTCATCTTTTCTCTTTTAAAAAAGAAATTCCATATAATTCAGTGAGCCAAATTGGTTTTTGACTAGTTATCATTTCTATAAAAGTCCAAAGGGCTGTATGTTTTGAGAGGAGGGTTTTGGTGCTGCAATAAGTTCCATAATATTTGTTCCAAAATTGACAATGGTCAATTTGATTTTATTGATGAAAGGCATTTCATTACAACTGTTGACAGAAGAAGCATTAGAAATAAATTTTAAAGAAATCTTCAGAAAAATGAGACTAGTAAGTTATGTCTCACCAGAAAAACCTTCTATTGTTAATGTCATAACACTTTTACTAATGAAATCAGCATTGTCATTAGCTTTTCTATTCAGTGAATTTATCAAAGGTAACAGAAACATACTGGTGGCTTGCTACATATCTTCAGAGAAGAAAATCACTTTTAGTTTGAAATCTTCTGTGGTAGACAGACTTCTAAAATGGCCTAAAGTGACCTCCAACTCTTTGTTTTCAAGCTGTTTTGTAAATTTCATCCCCTTGAATGTAACTTGGATGTAGTGACCCACTTCTAACCAATATAATATAGCAAAGTTGATGAAATGTCACTTCCATGATAGTTACAAAAGACAGATGACTTCTACCTTGCTAGCAGACTTTCTTGCTGGCTTTGATAGGGAAAGTTGCTGTGTTGGAGAAGACACTGTGGTAATGTACTAAAGGCAGTCTTTGACCAATAGCTAGCAAGGAACTGAGGGTCTCCATTTGGCAACATCCCTTGAAGAACTAAGTCCTACCAACAATCATTTAAGTGAGGTTGGATGTGGATCTGTCCCCGCTGGAGCCTTGAGATAACTCCCCAGCACTGGCCACCATTTTCTTTGAAACCTTTTGAGACATCCTGAATTAGAATATCTTGCTGAGTTGTAACCAGATTTCTGATTCACCGAAACTATGAAATGATAAATTTTTGTTTTTTTAACCACTGAGTTTTGGGGTAATTTATTACACAGCAATGGATATGGAATAGGACTTCCATGACTTTTAACTGAAGCATTACATTGTTTCCTTATGAATGCTACAGGCTCTTTATTCATATTGCTAGTAAAGCCTTTGCCATATTATCTCCTCAGAACACTCAAGTTGAAATCCCGGAGGGCAAAGATCAATATTCCAAAAGCATGTCCCTAAATCTAGTGGAATTGTGATTTGAATTTGGTTCCATTCTCCTCTTTGTTTGGGAGAGGAGTTATACACAAATCTTTCTAGGTTCAATGTATAAATGTCATTGCTATCAATTAGAATGGGACAAAAAATGAATGCCTATGATGGCATATTTCCTCTCAAAAATTCATAATATGGATAACATAATAAACAAGTTTTATGTAGTTACTCAACTGGTTGATTTCTGTTTTCTGTGGTATTTGGGAAATTTTTGCTTCAATTTTTCTATCTCAGTTATTTTTCTGTGTCATTACTTCCTGGGAATGTTTCAAGCCACAGAAGGAAAAAAATATTTTAAAATGTTTAAAAAATAGTTCTACCAGATTTTCACTTTATACATTATTTAAGTATTTCTCTTCTGGCTTCAATTAGCTGATTGTGCCCTTTTAAATCATAGTTTTAAAAATGATGTTCCTGTATCTAACAATTTGTGATTAATTTTTCCCCACGACAGAAACTGCAGACTGAAACTACTCCCTGTGGTTCCTTTTATTAGTTACTCAATGCTTCTGTCAGTGAATGGTACACAGAATTGAAATTTTTCTAAGCTAACTTAACCTGACTCAGCAGGGCCTGGGGAATCTAGCCATGAGGGATAAAAGAGATAAGGCAAGAGACGTCATATGTCTATAGGCAAATGCCTGTATGAATGTCTTTTCTTCACTGAGTTTTTGTCTGATACAGTTAAAACACTGAAATTCATTTGCATGTGAAATCACGATCTAAGAAGCAAAGAGCAGAAAGTCCTGAGAATTTCTTATTTGATTTTAAATCAATAATACAGGTAAGCCGTCTGGGCTAGAAAAAAATGTGAGACCCATTAATGAGAGGTCAGCTGTGAGTTATAATTTTATTTATTTATTTATTTTTTTGGCGTAAGGGGCACATTGTATTTGAAACGTGAAGAAGATCTCGGAGACGTTGTTTTACTTGCTTCCCTAACGTTATATGAATTCATAAATAAATCTACATATTTATTTTGTATTCAGTACAAAATTAGGAGATCACATGATTCCAGGTTATTTCCCCAAATAGCAACTATGTATTTTCAGCCTTAAACCTTGTCTGGTTTTTTTTTTTTTTTTGCCTTTTAATACCTTCATTTTCAATTTATGTTTTCTGCCACAGGGGGCGGCAGAGTCTCATGGGTCCAGGATAGTGAGCATGTTGGTGTGAGATCAAAATTGATAACTCAGCTCAAATATTTTTAAAACAGATTTTAATTTTATTTAATTTTACTCTTAAACTGTTTTCTAAACATGAAAATAATACATAATATGGTCTAAATATTCATACAGAGTAGCAAATAGTGATAAGTAGAAGTTTCTTCACTGTGGCACTAGCAGCTTCACAGGACAATTTGCAGGATATAACATTTAAACTATTTTCTTAAGTATAGATAATTTCTATGCACATATCTGAATATTTCAAAAATATAAGAAATTATATTGGGACACTGTTGTGAAACTTGTCTTTTAAAATTAGTATTCTTTCAACTATGTTCTTAAATGACTACTTCTTATTCCACAGTAGCCTATTAATGTACTTAATCAATTCCCTATTCTTTTAATTTTCTTTTACTTTTTTCCCATTCTTTATTATTTTGCTTGGGTTTTTGGTTTGTTTTTTGGAGTTTTTGAGGGTTTCTCGTTTTTTACTTTTTTTTTTTTTGATCACATCACGTATCATGTTGTTTTTTACTATTTAAAGGAATATGCAATAAGCATCACTTCACATATGTCTTTGTGTCCATATTTGAATTTAAAGGTAGAAAAAATTCCCCAAAGTGGAACTGCTATCTCTTATGGCATGTGCTTTTAAAGTTTTCGTAGGAGAAAGAGGTTGAATGACTTTAAACTTCAACCAATAGTGTCTGAGAATGCTTAATTTTCTCAAAGGACTGTCAACATTGTTTATAAATCTTAGCTAATATGATAAATTAAAAAAAGTATGTCTCATTGCTGTTTTAATTTGCATTTTGTAAACATGAGTGAAGTTGAACATATTTTCCTGTGTTTAACTGGCTATTTGTATCTATTTTTCTTTGAACTTGAAGTCTATGTTTGTATAAGTCAGCCTTTACAACTGTGATAAACAATCCGATTTCTCAGTGTTTTATGACAAAATACATTTATTTCTTGCTTATGCTATAAAAGTATGTAGTTTTATACTGGCTTTTCTGGGATCGTCTCTGTGAGTGTACTCATTTTGAAACCCAGGTTGCAGCCATGGTCAGTATCTAGAATGTGCACTTCTCATTACTGGGGATCTGAACAAGAAGGCCCCTGTCAAGATACACAGTAATATCTAAAGCTGTTCAGATGTAGGAGCATCTGAGATATGACAAAATATCCCCTTACATTCCATTGCCAAAGTGGGTCACAAGTCAAGACCAAATTCAGTGGGGTATGGGCACATGAAAGGAACATGGAGAGAAAAATAGTATTGTGAACACATAATGCAATCTTTCATTATGTTCTTTACCTATTTTTCTATTGGTTTAATTTTATTACTTATTTATTCATAAAAATCTTTGCATATTGAAGAAAACATTATTTTATTATATTTGTTATAAATATTTTTGCTAGAAGTTTTCACATACCTGTGACTTTTATGTATTATTTTTATGCTTTATATTTTATATAATTTAAAAATATATATCTTTATTAATATTTATCTGTATGGCCTCTTATATCATGTTAGAAAGAATATCCTTACTCCATGACTATGAAAACAACTAAATAATAAATTTTTAGGTAAAACAAGTACTCACAAAATATATATCTTGATTAAAAGTTGTAGAGAATTATTTTTTTCTTAAAGCATGCATTTTAAAACAGGTATTGTCTATGTTTCTATTTTATCTAAAATGAGTGTAATTAAGGGGAAAAGATTCTCTCTAATCCTCATTTTTTTTAAGATGATTTGATGAGTTATTTAATAAATGCTCTTCTCTAGGCCTTTAGATATGTTTCTCTGTGTCCATATAATTATTGTTTGTGTACAGGAGTATAAAATTCCTGAATACGTCATAAAGTTCAGGTACCTTAATCACTCCATTTGAATCATTTTCAACAAATCTCTGCCACCCAGTTTGTAGTACTTTGTTACAACAACCCTAGGAAATTAATACAAGTATTCAAGGGGTAAGGAGTAGTCATTTCATCAAATGGTGGACAACTTGAGAGTTACACGCAAAAGAATGAAGTTGAACCCTTACTTCACACTATAATTAACACAAAGTGCATCAAACATCTAAATGTAAGAGCTTAAATGATAAAACTCTTAGAAGAAAAGTGAGGGAAAATCTTCAGATTTGACAAAGCATTCTTAGATATGACACCAAAAGTTTAAATGTGTATATAAATTTAGTTTGATAAAAGGCAAAATAGAAATAATACTGTCCATTTTGCTCTCATTTATTTAGAAACATAGGGTTCTATTCCATTTAATGCAAAGAGAGTAATTTTCTTTTTAGACATGATTGCCATCCTTCATGGAAAATCACTATAAAAAGCCCCTTGTATTTTCTGAAGGGATAGCACATGGATTCAAGATTCCTTCAAAGTCTGCATTTGGTCACTTTTTTTTGTTTTTGTTTTTTGTTTTTGTTTTTGCTGTACGCGGGCCTCTCACTGTTGTGGCCTCTCCTGTTGTGGAGCACAGGCTCTGGACGCACAGGTTCAGCGGCCATGGCTCATGGGCCTAGCTGCTCTGTGGCATGTGGGATCTTCCCGGACCGGGGCACAAACCCATGTCCCCTGCATCGGCAGGTGGACTCTCAACCACTGCGCCACCAGGGTAGCCCTGGTCACTTTTTCGAACCACATATTTTCCCATTTCATAAGCTAATATAAAGTGTCTTCAGTTGATAATAGGGCCAATTTACTATTTTATACAGAAACAAATTTACTTATGAATTGCTACATTCTACCAACACAAGATCTATCTATCTATATATATCAATATATATATTTTTTAATTGACTAATTACCACTTCTTTGGAGTTTTGTTTACTCTTTTATAGTTATTATATTTGCATAACTTCTTGAAGTCATATTCAATGTATTTTATTTATTTATTTTTATTGTATTAGAGTTAGATGTAGCACCTTTTTTTTTTATAAATTTATTTATTTGGCAGCATTGGGTCTTCATTGCTGTGTGCAGGCTTTCTCTAGTTGAGGTGAGTAGGGGCTACTCTTCATCATGGTGTGTGGGCTTCTCAGGCCTTCTCATTGCAGTGGCTTCTTTTGTTGTGGAGCACAGGCTCTAGGCATGTGGCCTTCAGTAGTTGTGGCACACAGGCTCTAGAGTGCAGGTTCAGTAGTTGTGGTGCATGGGCTTAGTTGCTCTGCAGCAAGTGTGATCTTCCTGGACCAGGGCTCGAACCCCTGTCTCCTGCATTGGCAGGCAGATTCTTAACCACTGTGCCACCAGGGAAGTCCAATGTATTTTAAATTAAGATACTAAAATAAGCAGGAGATGGGATCAAGATGGTGGAGTAGGAAGACCCTGAGCTCCCTCTTCCCACAGATACACCAGAGCTAAAATTACATATAGATCAACTACCTCTGAGAATGACTGGAAAACTACCAGAACAGCTCTTCTACAATTAAATATATAAAGAAAAAACTACACCAAGATGGATAAGAGGCTAAAAGAAGCAATCTAGTGAGGTCCCACATCCCTGGTGGGTGACCAAAAAGAGGAAGAGGATGTCACAAATTGGGAGATCCTCCCTAAGCAGCAAGGGGTTCAGTCTCCATATTGGGGACCTCAGCCTTCGGGAGCAGCACTGGGAAGATGAGCCCCTTTAACAGGTTTTGAAAACCAGCAGGCCATGTGCTCTCTTCGGCAGCACATATACTGAAAACCAGCAGGCCTTAAGACTAGGAGAACTGGAGGGCTACAGGAAACTGAGACTCACTCTTAAAGGGTGCACACACAAACTTACTCTGAGTTCCAGAAGAGAGGCAGCAGATTGAAAAGCACCTGGCACTGTAGCTGACCTTATAAGGCCAATCCAACACATCCAACACACCACCTAGCCTGCACCCAGCACTGGCTCCAATCCCCCTGCCAGGCAGAAGCCTTCAGTATGCCTTGGGAGAAGTCCTAGGTGGAACCAGCCTCTAGACTTAGTCTTTCTGGAGCCAGTCTCACCCTGCCAAGATGTCAGCCACCAGCACACCACAATAGAAGTCTTGGTCTATGCCAACCTCCAGTTTTAGCTCCTCTATTTCTGGCACACACACCCCCACCAAGGCAGTGCCTATAGTATACCCAAAAGAAGCCCATTCCAGGCTCAGGCTTCAGCCCCATTTCTACCTCCCCATCAAGGCAGCAGTTTCTGATGCACCCTGGGAGAAGTCCCAGCTCATGAGTGCTTCACCTCCAGCTCTCTTGCCAATGGAAACAGGAACAAACAGTTTGCATAAGGATGCTCCTACATAAGTAAATGCCTTCAAAACTGGGAGAGAGAACTGTTTTGCCTAATTCATAGAGACAAACACAGAGTAAAAAAAAATGAGAAGATAGAGGAATATATTCCAAATGAAAGAATAAGATAAAAGTCCAGAAAAAAACTCTAAGGAAACAGAGATAAGTAATTTACCTAATAAAGAGTTCAAAGATTATAAAAATGCTGGGTGAAATCAGGAGAATAGAGAAACACAGTGAAAACTTTAACAAAGAATTAGAAAATGTAAAAAAAGAACCATCAGAGCTGAAGAATACAATAACTGAGATGAAAAATCCACTAGAGAAAATCAACAGGAGATTAGGTGATACAGAAGAATGAATAAGCAACCTGGCAGACAGAATAGTGGAAATCAACCAATTAGAAGAGCATTACAAATGAGGATAGTTTAAGGAAACTCTGGGACAAAATCAAGCATATCAACATTTCCATTGTAGGGCTCCAAGAAAGAGAATAGAGAAAAAAAGGGGCAGAAAATATATTTGATTAAAAAATTGATGAAAACTTCCCTAACCTGGGGAAGAAAACAGATATTTAGGTCCAGGAAGCCCAGAGATTTTCAAACAAGATGAATGCAAAGAGATCCACACCAAGAGATATCATAATTAAAATGGCAAAGTTGAAGACATAGAGATAATTTTAAAGGCAGCAAGAGAAAGATGAAGGGTCACATACAAGAAAACCCCCATAAGGGTATCAACTGATTTTTCAGCAGAAACTTTGCAGGCCAGAGGAAGTGGCATTATATATATACAGTGCTGAAAGGAAAGAAAACTACAACCAAGGATACTCTACCCAGCAAGGTTATCATTCAAAATCAAAGGAGAGATAAAGAGTTCCCCAGACAAGCAAAATCTAAGAGGTCATCACCACTAAACCAGCCTTACAAGAAATGTTAAAGGGTCTTCTTTAAGTGAAAAAGAACATGACATAACAAGAAATAAGAAAATATAAGATGGAAAAAACTCAGTGTTAAAAGAAAATATATAATAAAAGCAGTGACTCAACCACTTAAATAAGCTAGTATGAAGGTTAAAAAAACAATAGTCATAAAATCAACTATAACTACAAGAAGTAGCTACAGGATACAAAAAAAGATGTAAAATATGTCAAAAACATAAAAGTGGGAGGTAGTTAAAAAGGCAGAGCTTTTAGAACGTGGTTGAACATAAACAACTATCTCTTTAAAATAAATACATATTATATAGAGGTTGATATATATGAAATTCATGGTAACCACAAAACAAAAACCTACAATAGATATATAAAAAATAAAGAGAAAGAAACCCAAACCTAACTCTAAAAAAAATTATCAAACCACCTTGGAGGAAACTAACAGAAGAATAAAAGAACAGAGAAGAACTACATAAACCACCAGAAAACAAGTTAAAAAAAAAAAGGGCAATAAGTAATACATACCTATCAGTAATAACTATAAATGTAAATGACTAAGTGCCTCTATCAAAGGACATAGGGTAGCTGAATGAATAAAAAAGAACCATTTATCTGCTGCCTACAAGAAACTCACTTCAGAGCTAAAGACACACATGGACTAAAAGTGAAGGGATGGAAAAAGATATTCCATACAAATGGAAACAAAAAGAAAGCTTGGATAGCAATACTCATATCAGAAAAAGTAGATTTCTAAAACAAAGACTATAACAAAAGACAAGAATGGCATTACATATGATAAAGGGGTCAATCAAAAAGGGGATATAAGATTTATGCCTCTAACTTGGAGTAACTAAATGTGTAAAGCAAATATTAACAGATATTAACAGAGAAAGTGACAGTAATACACTAATAGTAGGAGTTGTTAATATCATACTTAAATCAATGGATAGATCATCCAGACAAAAAAATCAATAAGGAAAAAGTGGCCTTAAACAACAAATTGGACCAGATGGACTTAGTAGATATCTATAAAACAGTCTATCCTCAGACAGCAAAATACATATTTTTTTCAAGTGTGCATGGAAAATTCTCCAGGATAAATCACATCATAGGTCACAAAACACATCTCAGTAAATTTAAGAAGGTTGAAATCATGTCAAGCATCTTTTCTGACTATAAAGGTATAAAACTAGAAATCAATTGTAGGAAAAAAACGGGAAAAGCAGAAACATGTGGAGACTAAACAACATACTACTAAAACATCATTGGGTCAATGAAGGAATCAAAGAAGAAATTAAAAAATACCTTGAAATGAGTGAAAATATAAACACATGTTTCCAAAATGTATGAGACTTAGCAAAATCACTTCTAAGAGGGAAGTTTATAGTGTACAGTCTTACCACAAGAAACAAGAAGAATCTCAAATAAACAACCTGACTTTACACCTAATGGAATTAGAAAATGAAGAATCCACAAGTCCCAAAGATAGTAGAAGAAAGGAAATAATATAGATCAGAGCAGAAATAAATGAAATAGAAATCAAAAAAAGAAAAAAAGAAAGGAAAAGAACAGATCAATGAAACTATTAAAGAGCTATTTCATAAAACTTTACCAGATTCATCAAGAAAAAAAGAGAGAGGGATCAAATAAATAAAATTAGAAATGAAAAAGCAGAAGTTACAACCTATAATATAGAAATACAAACAGTCATAAGAGAATACTACAAACAATTAAATGCCAAAAAATTGGACAACCTAGAAAAATTTGATAAATTCCTAGAAACATACAATATTCTAGACCAAACTAGGAAGAAAGAGAAAATCTGAACAGACTAATTCTACTACTGAATTTATTTCAGTAATCAAAAAACTCTCAAGAAACAAAAGTCCAGGACTGGATAGCTTCATAGGGGAATTCTACCAAACAGTAAAGTAAGAATTAATGTGTGTTCTTCTCAAACTATTCCAAAAAATGGAAGAAGAGGAAACACTTTAAAACTCATTATAAAAGTCCTGCATTACCTTGATACCATAAACAGACAAAGACACGATTTAAAAAAAAAAAAAGAAAAAGAGAAAATTACAGACCAATATCCCTGATGAATTTAGAGGCAAAAGTCTCAACAAAATATTAGCAAACCAAATTCAACAGCAAATTAAAAGGATTACACAGCTTGATCAAGTGGGATTTAGTCCATGGATACAAGGATGGTTCAATATCCACAAATAAATCAACATGATATACCACATTAATAAAAGGAAGGGTAAAAATCACATGATCATTCCAATAAATACAATAAAAAGCATTTGACAAAATTCAACATCCATTAGTGATCAAAAATTCTCAATAAGATGTGTATGGGAGGACATACATCAACACAATAAAGGCCATTTATGACAAACCCCCAGCTAACATCATACTCACTCAACAATGAAAGCTGAAAGCTTTTCCTCCAGTATCAGGAACAAGACAAGCATGCCCACTCTCACAACCTTTATTTAACACAGCATCAGAAGTCCTAGCCACAGCAATCAAACAAGAAAAGGAAACAAAATGTATCCAAATTGGAAAGGAAGAAATAAAACTGTCATTATTTGCAGATGACAATGTACTATACGTAGAAAATCCTAAAGACTTCACCAAAGAACTATTAGAAATAGTAAATGAATTCTGTAAAGTTGCAGGATACAAAATTATCACACAGAAATATGTTGCATTTCTATACATTAATCATGAACTATTAGAAAGAGAAATCAAGAAATCAATCCCACTTATGATCACATCAAAAAGAATGAAATACCTGGGAATAAATTTAACCAAGGATGTGAAAGACCTGTATGCTGAAAACTATAAGACATTGATGAAAGAATTTGAAGACAACATAAATAAATGGAAAGATATACCATGCTCATGAATCAGAAGAATTAATATTTTGAAAATGACTATATGGTCCAAAGTGATCTACAGATTCAATACAATCCCTATCAAAATATCCATGGCATTTTTCACATAACTAAACAAATAATCCTAAAATTTTGTGGAACCGCAAAAGACCCCAAATTGCCAAAGCAATCTTGAGAAAGAAGACCAAGCTGGGGTTATCATGTTCCCTGATTTTAGACTGTACTACAAAGCTATGGTAATCAAAACAGTATGACTGGCAAAAAACCAGATACATAGATCAATGGAACAAAATTGAGAGCCCAGAAATAATCCCCCCCACACACGGTCAATTAATCTACTACAAAGGAGGCATATATACAATGAAGAAAAGACAGTCTCTTCAATAAGTGGTATTGGCAAACTGGACAGCTACATGTAAAAGAATGAAACTAAACCATTTTCTTACATTATATACAAAAATAAAGTCAAATGGATTAAAATCTTAAATATAAAACCTGCAACCATAAAACTAAATGAAAACATAGGGAGTATGCTTTTTTTAATTGGTCTTAGCAATATTTTTTTGGATATGTCTCCTCAGGCAAGGGCAACAGAAGCAAAAAATAAACAAATGTGACTATATCAAAATAAAAAGCTTTTGTACAACAAAGGAAACCTCAAAAATACAAAAAAACCATCTACTGAATGGGAGAAGATATTTGCAAATGATATTTATGATAAGGGTTTAATATCCAAAATATGTCAATATAAAAAACATACATCAATATCAAAGAAATAAACAATCTGATTAAAAAATGAGTAGAGGACCTGAATAGGCATTTTTACAAAGAAGCCATACAGATGGCCAATAGGCACAAGAAAAGATGCTCAACAATACTAATCATCAGGAAAATGCAAATCAAAACCACAATGAGATATCACTTCACACCTGACAGAATGGCTATGATCAAAACGACAAGAAATAACAAGTGTTGGCAAGGATGTGGAGGAAAAAGAGCCCTAGTGCACTGTTGGTGGGAATGTTAATTGGTACAGCCACTACAGAAAACAGTAGAGGTTTCCCTCAAAAAACTAAAGATCCAGCAAATCTTGGGTGTCTACCTGAAGGAAATGAAAACACTAAGTAAAAAAGATATATGCACCCCTATGTTCATTATAGCATTATTTACAAAGGACAAGATTTGGAAACAACTTAAGTGTTCACTGACACATGAATAGATAAAAAAGTTGTGGGATATACATATATATATATAATCTCATTATATATAATTAATATGTATTATATATATATAATGAATTTTTACTCAGCCATAGAAAATAATGAAACCTTGCCATTTGCAACAACATGGATGGACCTGGAGGGTATTATGCTAAGTGAAATAAGTCACAGAGAAGAAAAATACTGTATTATTATTATTATTATTTTACATATATGTGGAACCTAAAAAACAAACAAATGAACAAATATAACAAAACAGAAGCAGACTCACAGATTCAGAGAACAAACCAGTGGTTTCCAGAAGGGAAGGGGGTAGGGAATGGGTGAAATAGGTGAAGGAGATTCATACAATATACTAATTATAAAATAAATGAGTCACAGGGGTATAATGTACACCCCAGAATATTGTTAATAATATTATAATAACTTTGTATGGTTTGTCAACTATACTTCAATACAAAAATAAATACTTTTTAGTAAACAGCATTATATTCTCATTATTAGATTTGAACACTTCTACTACATATGCCTGGCCAGTTTTAGTTGCCAATGGCTGACTGAGCAGTTATTAAAAATTCTCAAAAGAAATTTAACTATGCTTGTAAGGAATGTTTTCTTTCATTTCTAGTTGTTGCTATCTATTTTCTTGGTAAAGGGATCCATTTATATTTGTCAATGAGATTCTAGTGATGTGTGTACCTTATAAATATTATAATATGCCTTATAAATATTATAATATGCCTTAGGGAGCTAAGACGTCTATCCTGCTTATTTGCCACTTAATGCACTGTGATCCTATGGAGTAGGAGGCCTCTTCTCCCCTTTCCTCAACCTACTTAGGAATCCAAAACATGAATCAGGAAGCACATATATTGGCAGAAAACAAAAAAGTATATTGGAGAGTATATTAAAGACTAGAGTGAGTAGTTTAATGTCTTGTTCCATCAGTGTGGGCCAAGTAGACAGCTGAAGAGTATCATCAATTATTTTAGCTAATCTTATTTCTTCAAACTGACAAAACAAAATGGTTTTAAAAGCAATCTGTTTTTTTAGAAAATTTTCAACAGATAAATTATTTAGTCATTGGTTCATTTATCCAAGAAAACCTATGCATGGCATTATATTTCATTTGACCTTGAAATATGTTTATCTGACAGACAAACTTGAGCTAAGTCAGTATCTTATGTTAAACTGGATTTTCTCCAGGAGCAAAAAATAAATAAGGTTGAAAATACTTGGTGGGGAATGATTTCTTTTATAATACCTGTATATTTGGTTTCCTTTCCCAAAACAAAACAAAACAAAAAACAACCAACACTTCCTTGGGAGGTGACTATACAGGTAGGTACATTTATGAGTGTTAAGCAACTCTAATACAAATGTCCAAGTCAGCATTAAGAGGGAACTTGAAATGGGAATACATTCTACATTTTGGTAAATGAGCATTCATTATCTATGATGCAAAAAGTCCATAATAATTACTTTACTGGTCATGTAAAATGAGCATGATTCCTTTTATTAAGGGAAATGATAGTCAGTAATATCTACTTTGTATGATAATTTTTATTAATTTATACTTAGCTTATATTTCCACATTAAAAAAGCAGATTTTTCCATTTGCTTGTTTACCACATTTCTATAAATTATAAGATGAATTTATAGAAATATAATAAATATAGTAAGCTCCAAAAAATAATGTTTGCTATGACAGAGATGGTGACAAGGACTTTAAAATTCTCTGCGATCCCTTCAACTAGTTATAAAATAGCTTATCCCTGAGGTTAATTTGAACCTGCCATGACTTATAAAATAACTAAATGTGCAACCAACTTTTTAGAGGTCACAGGGAATTGAAAAGGGGTAGATGGGTAAGATGGTTAAATGTCTTTTTTTTTAGGTATGAGTTTTTCTATAAAGCCTTAGAGAAAACTTTGGCCCAGAAAGTAGTTGAGTAGGGATTAAGTTCTTGCAGGGAAAAAAAAGTTTGTTCCCTGAAGGTATTACAAGGATCCCAGCTGTTGGGGTACATACTCCCTGGTTATGATCGGCACTGAAATGTCAAACCTCAAAATCTCAAACCACTAAATTGCCTGCCTTAATCAGGCAAGCTTTTCTGCTCACATTGTTCTGGATCAGCCAAGAGCTGCCTATCTGAGTTTCTTTCATTCTTTTGGCTAGATAGATACCTCCCCCTGCCCTTCACTTTTACAGTTTTTTTTTCCCAAAGAGGGTCATCTTTTTTTTTTTTCTTCTACACTTATTTATAAAACTTTTACTTAGAAAACATTTACTTATAAAACTCTTACACGTTAACTATATAGAGAATGAGGAAAAGAAATATGACCACTGAATTGATCAAACAAGAGTATAATTTCACTTTATGTATCTAGATTTGTCAGAGAAGATGCATTTAGGTACATAATAATTTAATAGTTTTCATAATAATAGTTTATACAAAATAAAATATAGTAATTTCATATATACACATATATGATATAGATGTCTATATCTGCATCTATAGATATATAAATACATATATATAGAAAGAATTCATAGAATCATAGGCAGGGCTTGAAAGCTATTTTCAGGGGATATATATTTTTATTAGACTTGATTCTTCAGTAGGCAAATGTATTTTATACTCTTAAAATTTTTGGTCATTACAGGCAGTCTGACTCATTACTCAAGGAAAAAAAAAAAAGGCTTCTTTGCTGATTCACCCAATGATGGCTTAAGAATTTTTCTTCAGTTCTATAACAGCCAAGTAAATTATTATAAACACTTCGCAAGTGTTATTAATTATCTAAAACAGAAAGTTTGCATGAAAAAAATCAGCTCCATCTTTCTCTCTACTGTCCTATAAACCAGTGCACTTTAATGTGCACAAGCTGGGGACCTTGTTAAAATGAATATTGTAATTCAGGGGGTACTGGGTAGGCCCTGAGATTCTCTAGTCCTAAACAAACTCCTAGGTGCTGCTGCTGCTGTGTGGATCATACTTTGAGGAATAAGGTTGTAAGTTGTGTTTCAAATAATCCTTTCCTCTCCCTGTATATAACCCTGTGTGGATCTCACTGTTTTTCTGGTTAGTTGTAGGTTTTAAGAAGTCTACTAGGCAAGTTCAAAGCAATCTCTCATCTGATTAATCTGCTCTTCTCCCACAGCACAGTTCTGATTCAGCTTAGATTACTGGAAGTGAGATTGTTGGGTGTCAGACCTTAGTGTCAGCTCATTTATTCAGGTTCTCCAGACTCAGAGATAATATGCGAGGTAGCAGCAGCAGAAGAATGCCTTCAAGATTATAGGGGGAGGAAAATAAATAGGAAAAGAAAAAAGCTTACTTGTGATGACAGATTGAAATAATAATGGAGTAATCCTAGTTCAAGCAAACAAAATGGAATTGGGTGGCTATTGAGGATCTCGTTCCAGACATGTTTCTGCACCACTGAGAATCTGAACTTTCTTAAATATACCAAATCACAACCTTCCAAGGACACCACCACCCATTTTTGTTTATTTTTCTAGAACGACATCTAGGTCTCAAGGTTCCCCCTTTGCAACTATGTAACCATTTCTGGCCCCAACCAATACTTGCTTCACAAGCACCCTTACTTCTTGACAGCTCCAATCATAATTCTTGACAAACAGCTTATGGAACTAACTGTGGCCTTGTGGTTTTTGTCATTATAAGCCTCCTCCATTTTGTAGTCCAAAGGAACACAACTCAAGTGCTTCTCATATCTGTACTTTTCAGGCTGCAGTCCTAACAAATCCCAAATAAATGCCTCTTTATCTCAATCGGGTCTTCATTTCTGAAAATTTTGGTTAATACTTGATTAATACCAGTGTAATATGACACTGGTGCCCATTTGTGTGTCAGCTATCCAAATATTTATTCTATTGTGGGTTTTTCAAAAAATTCATTTTTGACTAGAGTAAATACATATTGTTAAACTCTTGTGTAGTTTTTATCCCTGGAATCATGGCAAATTTGTTTATGAAAACATGGAGGAAATTCAGGGTACCTCATATGAAAGGTGGACTGATACCCACAGCACAGTTCATCTAAACTGCACACTTCTGCAATGGACTTCTCTTGATGGACATTTATGGGAGATATGATTTTCTCAGGCTCTTTGCCCATTCTGAAATATCCAACCTCGACATATACTCCTACCACTTATTAACATTTGCCAAACTTGCTTCTTCCTTCTAGGCTCTGCATCATCTGGCCAGACTAGTAGCAACTACATAAACTCCTGTAGTTCATGAACTTTAAGAGTTTTGATTTCTCAATGTCATTTAGTATGGATCAGCAATGGGACCATCAAACTGTTTGGATCCTTATCCAAAATTAGCAAATTGACTCATAAGCTCTATATGTCAATGAATTCCAGATGTGACAAAATTATGTCTCACTCATCTTTGTTGAGCATCTTCCAAATCCTATTTCTCCAGATTTGCCACATATGTTTTAATGATGAAAACTGGCAAAAATCCTTAAATTCTTTATGTGTGTAACATTTTTATTTCTTGCTCTTATTATAAATTTTACCATAATCTCCCACTCCACCCAAGGCCCTGTTGAATATATTCCATATATTTGCCATTCTATTTTCAACCACTGAGGAAAAACTTCTTCACATAGGAATGTCTTCAGTCAAGGATGACACTGTATTTCTAAAAGAGATGCATAGTGAGACATGTTTCATTGGAACTTTGGGGATTGGCTTATTTCCTATCTTTCAATTAGTCTGCAATATCCTCACGGCAATTAGCAAGAGTACAGTCTTTTCTGACCAACGCCCTAACTTTCACATAGGAGATATGGATACGGTCAAGCTGTAATTCAGCCAGTACTATAATTCTGCAAACTGCAAGGTCAATATCTGGGTTTGGTCTTCAGTGATTTCTGTTCTCAGCAATGCCTTAGTCTTCAATAGGTCACAACAAATCCCTGAATGTTATCTCTCTCCTTAGGAGATAATTTAGGAATTTGATTTGTCCTTTATTTAATTTCATTTATCAAATGCTGTATGAAGTAATTTTAGCTTCTCCATAGTAGAGGGAATCTCGGCCCCCCAGTTTCATCCTAACTCACAGATAATTGTTTGCTTTTCCAGCACCCATTCCCCTGTACTTCCTTTCCTAGTGCACCAACAATTTAATTTCCCATTATGTCCTTGCTTTACACAGAAGCTGACTCCATTCCAGTTCTAGAGAATCTCCTGGTTTTCCTTACGCAATCAGTACATTTCATCCCCCTAGCAACAATCATGGGTTGATATGTAAACTAGTTTGTCCATATAGGTTGAATACAAAGATCAGTTTTGGAATACTGGGAAAGTGATATACTCATACAAAGGTTAGAATTGCTTGGTCCTTTTTTTGTGCAATAGGAGAAGTCAGAGAAAGAAAAAGCCATATATAAGATAGGACCAAGAGGAAAAAGGCTCAGATAAGTGGTATCTGGAGCCCAATCAGAAAATGCATGAAGACTGTTCTGCCACTTTTGGTCTTTACAATCACACCCCACACTTCCCAACCCCGAATCCTAAAAAAGACAACTTATTAAGCCAACTGGAATTGGTATTTCTACTGTGTAAGAGAATAAAGATTTCTACTGCTACATCCTCAGTGAGTACATGGTTCTAAGTGACCATAAGCAATAACTTCATGTGCTAGTTTATCACTGAATACTATGGACAGCTAGAAACTTATCCTATAATATTAATAGAGATTTTATTTTCTTTCATTCCAACTTTGCCTAATGAACAATTCTAAATGCTACATGTTTCCCTAATTTTTTAAACTCATTTACTATATTTGTCAAGACTTTAGTGTCGCAAACATAAAAAGCATAGTTAAAACTGTTTTAAGCAAAAGAGGAAATTATAATCACATTTTATGAAAAGCCATAATAACAGAACTGATTCTAGGCATAAATAGGTGTCAAGAGTTCAAATGATGTCATTAGGACTTTCTCTGTCTCTCTCCTTCACCTCTACCATCTCTCAGTTTTCTACCTTTCTTCATTTGATTTTCTCTTAACTAGGCTTTATGTTTGAGTCAATTAAATGGTGACTGGTCCCTCTGGGTTTATAGTCAGTTACTCTAGTCAGGAAGTTGAACTATCTGGATTGAATGGGTTTTGGACACGTACACAAATGGAGCAATAGACTGGGGAAAAGTCCCACCAAAACCACATATATAAAATTTGGGAAAAGATAGTTTATCAAAGGAAAATCTGTGTGGTGATATCTTAAATTTAAATTCTGATTGTGTTGCAAACTTTCTGTTTGTATATGGTTTTGATTATATTTTAGAAGAAAAAGAACGGATAGCTATTATAACTTTCTCCTACTCTTTGTGTCTGTTTCTCCAGAGAGAATTTTTCTGTAGAGTAATTCTGTAAGAAACAGTGTATACAGAGGTAGGCTTAGGAACTGACAGAATGCATTTTAAGATGAGTTCACTGGCAGCCAACTATGCACATTCCCACACCCTCCACTCTAGAGAGTTTGAGGGATTTGGGGCTGATTAAGAACAAAGATATGACCACAAGTTGGCAGTAGCACACACAAACTGTATTTGAGAGCTTCTTTAACAGATTTCATGTTGGGCAAATCCCTCATAGCGTGAGACCATCTAGAGGCTATGGTAGAGGGATCACTATTCAGAAGAGGAGGAAGCCAAGGGAACTCCTTGGGAAAGAGAAGTTAGAGTGGGAGCTTACATGTCTAGGTGATGTCACTCAGAAACGTGGTGGAGAGTTTCTGGGTCTGAGAATTCCAAAGGGAAGCAGTGACTTGAGGTCTTTATGGCTCTGGAGTTAATCTTACTATGGCTAACAAGTGTTGGGCATAGTTTCATGGGTTATGCAAAGCAGATAGGCTCTAAATGGCTAAAAATATGCTTATTTGGGCTATGTTTAAAATAATTGTGTGTGTAAAACTTTGCATTTGTCACCACCAGGCTTTTGAGCTAACAAGCATTAGCATGCTGTGAAGAAGTAAACAACCTAGGAGCCAACATACAGAGGGCATCTTTGGCTCATTTATATAACACCCACCAAATGCCATTATGAGAAGAGTGTTTTTATGGATTGTGAAAATCAAGGTGGAATTTTTGGATCCCACCAGATGTTTCATTAAATTCACTTGGAGACAATTCTTTTTTCAGCCCCTCTACTGTATTCTGGGTAGTTACTTCTTCTAACTGATTTCTTTCTTTTTAAAAATCCCTTCCAATCACTTCTCTGTTACAGGTGTATGCCTTTTTATATTTCTTTTTCTGTTTTTGTTGTTGTTGTTGTTTTAACCTGGGCATTGGGGACAGGAAAAGACAAACATAAAATCACAATCAGCTAATCTACTAACTTGAACAGAAACAAAATATTTTCACCAAATTTTTATTGCATGCCTATCATGTGCACAGCAGTAATCAAAATCCATAAAAGCCCTTGATCTCATGGACATGCCATTCTAGTGGATTCAAAATGTTTAGCCTGAATTTCAATACAGGAATCAGAATATCTCTACTTACTGAATAAACTGAGGTATTTTTTTTTACATACCTTCTAGTGTATCTCAAGTAAATAAAGAATTTATCAATTAGATTAAATATATATTTAATACAGTTTATTTAATTTTTTACAAGAATATTTGTGGTGTTGTCAGAATTTAATTCTTTAGATTGATAACTCATTCTTGAGCCACATTTCCATTAAGATCCTTTATTCTTGAAGTTATTTTTTATCTTATTTACTAAAGCCTAGAGTATATTTAAAAGTACTCCTTTAGTCAAATATTATATATCCTAGGATGACATACACACTTTTTCTCAAGGTTCCTATAACATCCACAGTATAGTGAAGCATTTCTTTGTCGATGATTGTTAAATGAGGAATCAAATTTCATTTTACTCTTTTCTTGAGTTGTCAGCAAAGCAAGCATTTATCAGTTATGATTATTTTTATATAAATAAAGTTGTATATTTATGGATAATTTAATCCTTATTACTACTCTGTCTTTTCTATGTAAACTATAAACATTTTTAGAATTCAAATTTAGTAGTTACTCTCTGTAACTTCTTTCTGACTGGATCATCTGTATACTGGGATATTTTTATTTCTAACAAAAAATATGGCTTGATTTGTCTTAATCAATAAAAACCAGTTCATTATTTCATGTAATCAGGAAGTGAAGAGACAAGATGGACTGTATACACAGTAGGATCAGGAATCTGGGGCCATTTTCTGCCATTCTCTAGGCTACATCTTCCTCTTTGCTTGTAAGCTTTCTCTTCAGGGTTGCTTCCTTCATGTTCTGATTATAGCAATATTTAGGGCAACATATTTCCTCATTTATATACCGGGTATGTGTGTTTCTCTTTCAAACATAGGATAAAAGCCATTTTCTTCAGTCTTGTCAGGTCAACTCAGATCATATGCCCATATTTGACCAATAACAAATGCCAGGGGAATTATTGGCCCTGGATGGGTTATAGAATTATTTTCTGCCTAAATGAATGATATCACCATAATTGGTTTAGAAAAGTAGGACCACCTTCTCTGGAACTAGAGATAAGCTGAGTAATTGGGAGGGAAGAAGGGTAGAAAATCAATAATAGAGATGAGATTGTTTGGAAAATATTGTGTTAGTTTATATTGCTGTGTAACAAATTAGTGCAGATCTACTGGCTTAAAGCAATAGCCATTTATTATATCATAGTTTCTGAAGATCAGAAGTCTGGGCGGGCATGACTGGATTCTCTGCTCAGTTCTCAAAGTGCTGACATCAAAGTATTGGCAGGCTGTGTTCTCCTCTGGAGCACAGAATCCTCTTACAAGCATTCAGGTTGGCAGAATTTACTTGTGGTTGTAGGACTATAGGTTCTTATTTTCCTGCTATCAGCTGGGGACTGCTCTCAGCTCCTATTGGTTACCCACATTTCTTGCCATGTGGTCTCCTCCAATTTAAAAGACTATAATGGAGAATCTCCCTCACACTGAATTCCTCTCAGGTGTTGCTCTATTTCTTCTGGAACATCACAGTCCCTTTTAAGGGCTCATCTGTTGAGGAGAGGCCCACTGAATAATTTCCTTCTCTTAAGGTCAACTGTATCGTATACCATAACATAATCACAAGGGTTGTTTCCCATTATATTAATAAATACTGCTCATAGTCAAGAGAAAGAAATTACACAGGGCATGTACATCAGAGGGTGGGGATCTTGAGGGCCATCTTTCAATTCTGCTTACCTCAAATATCTATTAGAAAACAGATAGATGTTCATGACTAAAGGAGATAAAATAAGGCAAGAAATAAGAAATAGAATGATTTGCTTATTTCAGAAATGTGTGACTGGTTTTACTATTGTTTCCCAAAAGGAAATTTCGTTAAAAACATGGAGAAAGGGAGGTTATAGCTAAAATTGTAGGTTTAATTTGAAATTTAATGCTTGAGAGATGTTTTCAAGGACTTCAAAAATGTCACTGCTAATCTTGGAAAAAGAAAAAAAATAGGAACAATTGGCTGCCTGTATCTACTTTTAGGGTCTGGCTAACTTGTACATTCCATGCTTTCTATCTCATTCCTAAACCAATGATGTGGGAAGGCTCTAGTAAATGCCTTAACAAACTTAAAATTCTGTATTGGATAAGAATGGACAAGTCCTTGAGGAGACTCACTTCATGTGGAAATCCCAGTGGGCACTGTATTCCTCATTTTTTTCAGATACACCCATTGCCATCTGCCTTGATGTAAACTGGTTTAAGTTGAACTCTTATACTCATGGATTACAAGTTTCTAATAATAGAAGCTGCATGTATTTGTTTACTTTGTTTTCAACCCACTTACAAAAGTTGTTAATATCCGTTTTCAATCTATCTTTAGATTTAAAGCCATATATTATTCTTTTTGGAATAACAGACCTTTACTTTTAGTATTTACAGATTCTGAGTCTTCATTTCAACTTTACCTACTGAGTCACTTTTGAATTTTGGTTTTAGTTTTGAGTCCCAGGTATGTCATACAATTTCAAGTACCTGATCTTCAAATGAAAGCAGAAATAAAATTCCCTTGTGACCTTATGACAAATTGCTTGTTTTCTTTCACAGTATACTTTTGTTACCAAACCAGGCTCATTTGTCCCCATGCACATCAAGCCAAACCCCAAGACACTGAGGTTTGTTGACGAGATAGAGTTTATTTATAAAGGAGCCAAGTGAGAAGACTGGAGAACATCTCAGATCAACCTCCTTGAAGGCAAGGTGCTTGAGATATTTATGGGATAAAGAAGCCGAGTGGTCTTAGGTGTGGAGAAAGGGGATTGGAGGTAGGGAAAAGTGAGGGAATCAACTTCCTGCACAGGTGTATCTGGGTTATATGCTTCTTCATGAGATACATGTTCAGAAATGGAGGTGCTGATCTGAAGATGGAGTTTTTGGCCCTCTGATGTCAAAAGGTAAACTACACAGGCCCAGTTTTGGGGTCGGAGGTCCCAACCAATCTTGGCTGGCTTGAACTGGGCAGGAGCCCATCTTCAGGTTCCTGGAGAACAACTTAAGCTCCACCCCCCACTGTTACTATAGTGACCCATACATCAGGTGTTATTTATAAGGGTGGTTAAGAAGCTTGGTGATATATTACCTAAGGTACATGAAGGTTGGAGGGTATGCAATTCAAGAAAGTAAAAAGCTACTAAAGTAGACTTAATTAGTAAAGGTAGGTTACAAGCAGAGGGGTTTTAAACAAACTGTTCCCTTATCTGCTGTTCTATAAGACACACTCAAGAACTTCTGTCAAGCCTCCAACTTCTGTTAACCCAAGGATTTCTGTTAAGGTGCCAACTTCTTTCGACTCTATGTGGAATGGTTTCACTTTCATATCTAGCTCTTCAAGATAATGGACTTCTCTCTAAGTATCTTTTGGCTGCATCATGAATTCCTGAACAGAAGTCATTAGCAGTTGGAATATTTTATTTTGTCCAGAGAGTTTTAGTATTTATTAGATATTGTTTGTAGTGTAAACACAAAAAAAGATTTTAATTCAATTTCACTCTAAAATGTTGGCTCTCTAAACTCTTAGGAATTATAGGATTTGATGGTTAGAAAGTTGCCAGTGATTTTGAGTGGAGTTTGAGTAATATATATTACTGATGGCAGAAATCAGAGAGCAAAAGGTTAAGGATAGACGTTATTTTTGGAGTGACTTTTGACCAAGCAACTGGTTAACCTCTGATGATTTTAAACATTTATATTTATTGGGATAGGAAGAGATAAGGTCTTTATTATGTGTCAAAAGACATAAATAAATATAGGGTTATTTCCCGTAATCCATTTATTTGAAGGCCTTTGACACTCTAGTGGTATTACTCATTCATCCAACTGAAAATCAGGCAGTGAAGCACACTTACTTTCACTTGCAATATTTTTTAAGTGGACTTTTTAATTTTCTTCTTCTGCTGCAGCTTTACAAAACACTGATTAGAAAGTGTATCAATAAGATTCTATTTACATTTATCTCCTTGAATGATTAAAATGTCTGGTAGGTAATGTAATAGTTTGAGAGCCCATCTTTTGTACGGTTTTGTGAACTGTGGAGTCAAAAAAGATAGCTAGCTTGGTTAAGTTGGCACAGTCAACAATTTCCTTGTAAAGAACTTTTCCACCTGATTTTCTTTTATATTTTATCTAATTTATGTTTATTTTCCAGCTAGGTAGTCCACATAGCAAACTTGATCAGGAAGTAAAAGATATTGGCCAAACTGTTTCAAACTTTTATAATATAGACAAGTTTGCTTTTTTTTTTTTTTTTTCGGTACGTGGGCCTCTCACTGTTGTGGCCTCTCCCGTTAGGGACCACAGGCTCCGTACGCGCAGGCTCAGCGGCCATGGCCCACAGGCCCAGCCGCTCCGCGGCATGTGGGATATTCCCGGACTGGGACACGAACCCGTGTCCCCTGCATCAGCAGGCAGACTCTCAACCACTGCGCCACCAGGGAAACCCCAAACCTCTGTCTTAAATAATCACTTTTGCAGTATATTCTTTCATGATTTTTTTTCTTTTAATTAATGTAATGTCTGGCCATTTTTCCTTGTTGTTGCATGTAGCCGTGTTTCATTCATTTACACCAGCATGTAATAAGGATTTACTTCAGTTCATTGTTTTATTCTTTAAAAAAAATTTAAATATGATTCACATACCATAAAATCCACCCTTTTAAAGTATGCAATTATGTGTTTTTTAGTATATTCACAAAGATGTGCAATCATCACTACTAATTCCAGAACTTTTTCATCATCCCTCAAAAGAATCCCCTTATCCATTAGTAATCACAATCCATTGCCTTCCCAATATCACCCCCTGGCAATCACTAACCTACTCTCTGTCTCTATGGATTTGCCTATTCTGAACATTTACTATAAATGGAATCATGTGCTTATGTGCCTTTCTGTGTCTGGCTTCTTTCACTCAGCATAGTTTCTCAGAGTTTACTAATGTTGTAGCATGTATCAGTAATTCATTCCTTTTTACTGCCAAATAATATTTGATTGAATGAATATACCACTTTTACTTTCCAGTTATCATATGATGGAAATTTGGATCATTTCACTTTTTTATCACTATGAATAATGTGGCTATGAAATTTGTGTATAATTTTTGTTGAGACACATATTTTCATTTTTCTCAGATATATATCTAGGTGTGGAATTGCTCAGTCATATGATGAAGCTACATTTAACTTTTGTAGGAACTGCTGAAGTTTTCTCTTTTTCCTTTTTCCATATTCACTTTTTTGAACTTTTTTGTTTTGAAAATTACCTTCTATTTCTGACATTAATCACATTCTTTTTCCAGTTTTACTGGGAAATGTCAAAGTTTTCCAAATCAACTGTATCATTTTCCATTCCCCCAATAATGTGTGATTGTTTCAATTTCTCCATATCCTTGCCAACATTGTTATAGTGTGTCATTTTATTACAGCCATCTCTGGAGTATAAAGTGATAGCTCATTGTGGTTTTGATTTGCATTTACCTAATATTTAATGATGTTGAGCATCTTTTCATATGCTTATTGGCCATCTGTATACCTGTTTTGGAGGAATATCTATTCAAACACATTGTCCATTTTCAATTGGCTTGTCTTTTCATTAAGTTGTAAGGGTTATTTGTATATTCTGGATACTAGTACATTATCAAATATATGATTTTCAAATATATTCTCCCATTCTGTGGATGTTTTTCACTTTTTTGATGGCACCTTTTGAAGCACAAAAGTTTACAATTTTGATAAAGTGCAACTTTATTTTTTCTTTTTTCGTTTTTGCTTGTGGTGTCATTTCTACGAAACCACTGCCTAATCCATGGTCATGAGGGTTTGCCTATGTTTTTTTCCAAGGGTTTTATAGTTTTAACACTTATATTTAGAAATAAGATCAACTTTTTGTTAATTTATGTAGGGGGTATGGGGTAGTGGTTCATATTCATTTTTTTTGAACTCTTTTGAAGTTTTTTTGATGTTTTTGAAGATGGATATCCAGTTGTCTCAGAACACATCGTTGAAAAGACTATTGTTCCCGCTAACTATCTGGGCACCTTTAATGAAAAATAATAGACCATAAGGGTAAGAGTTTATATCTGAACTCTCAGTTCTATTCATTGATCTGTATGTCTATTCTCAAGCCAGTACTACATTGTCTAGATTATTATATTTCTGTGTAAATTTTGAAATCCTCTTTGTTCTTTTTTTAAAAAAAATGTGTTTTGGCTTTTGGGCCCCTTGCATTTCTATCTGAATTTTAGGATCAGCTTGTCAATTTCTGCCCCCCCAAAAATACAGTTGGGGTTTTAATATTAATTGTGTTGAATATGTAGATCAACATAAAAAATTTAAATCCAGGATCATAGAATAGCTTTCCATTGATTTAATTTTCTTTCATTTCTTTCATCAATATTTTATAATTTTCAGTTTATAAGTCTTACACTTCTTTTGTCAAATTTAATCTTAAGTATTTTACTTCTTTTTGATGCTATTGTAAGTGGAATTGTTTCATAATTTTATTTTCAGATTGATCATTGCTAGTGTGTAGAAATACAATTGATTTTTTACAATAATTTTGAAGCTTACAACATTGATGAACTTGTTTGTTAGATCTAATTTCTTGCAGTTTCTTTAAAGATTTTCTTTATGCCAAGATCATGTCATCTACAAATAGTTATAGTATTACTTTTTCCTTTCCATCTGGAAAACTTTTAATTCATTTTCTTGCTTAGTTGTCATGGCTAGAACCTCCAGTATAGTGTTTAATAGATCTACTGTCAGTTGACATTGTTGTATTGTTCCTGATTTTAGGAGAAAACTGTTCAGTTTTTTAGCACAAAGCATGTCAGTGCTAGATTTTTTTGTATTTTCCCTTTATCAGGTTGAAGAAGGTTCACTGTACTTTATGTTTGTTGAGATTTTTATTTTTATTATGAAAGGATTTGGGATTTTGTCATTTTTTTCTGTGTCTATTGAGATGACAGTGGGTTTTGGGGGGCCATTTATTATATCTATATGTTTTGCTACAATGATTAGTTTTTGTTGAACTAATCTTTTACTCATGGAATAAATCTCACTTGATTATGGTTATGCTACTTTTTATATATAGCTGGATTCAGTTTGCTATCATTTTGTTTAGGATTTTCATGTCTATATTCAGTAGGGATACTGTTCTGTAGTTTTTTCTTGTGGAGTCTTTATCTGGATTTAGTAGCAGGATAATACTGGCCTCACTGAATGAATTGAGAAACGTTTCTTCCCATATTATTTTGTGGAAGAGTCTGTGAAGGTTTGATATCAATTCTCCTTTAAACATTTAGTAGAATTTACCAGTATAGTCATCTGGGTTTGGGCTTCCTTTGTGAAATTTTTGTATATATTTTTAATTACTAGTTCAATTTTTTTTTTACTTTTTATAGATATATTTAGATTTTCTATTTCTTTTTCAGTCACATTCTGTAATTTCTGTCTTTGTAGAAATTTGTCCATTTCATATATCTACTTTGTTGCCATACCATTGTTCATAGGATAATCTTATACTATGTTTTATTTCTTTAAGTTCAGTAGTAATGTACTATCTTTCATTCCTGATATTAGTAATTTTAAAACTCCTCTTGAAATATAAAGAGGAAGGAGGTCAAGTTGGTGGAGTAGGACGACATGGAACTCACCTCCCCCCAGGAACACATCAAATATACATCTATATGTGGAAAAGTTCTCACTGAAAACTAATTGGAAACTGGCAGAAAGACTCCTGTTCAACAGGCTGTAAGAAAGATCCACACGGAATTGAGTAGGAAGGGAAGAGAAGTAATCTGGTCAGTACTTGTGGCCAAGGGAGGGGACTCAGAGAACAAGGGAAATTATACAGGCAGAGATCCTGCCTGGGTAGTGAGGAGTTCAAGCCACATACGGGGCACCACTGCCCTGGGGTCTGACACAGGGAAGATGAGCTCTTTTGGCTGGTTGGAGGGCTGTGGGAAGCCTGAACTCTGCTGCTGAGGACCACACACTCTCTTGCTTACTGCAAAGCAGGGTGGAGAGGGCAAACTGAAAACTGCATAAGTGACTGGCCAGTTTCCTGAGACCTCCCCGGCATACACTCCAGCCTGAGCAGAGCAAAAGATTCAACCACACTTGCTTCATGAGACAGTGCCACTCTGGGATGGGACAAGGGTTCCTCTGTTATACGGTGGCAGCTCAAAACCACAGAGACATCTCAGCAGGATGGGGGCAGCCATTACTAGCACTTAAACAGGCAGCATATCAGAAGCAGTCCCGATCGATCTCCGTCTGCAGCCAGACTGTGACAGACCATGCCCTGAGCAATGCTGAGTGCCATATAGGCCCCACCTTCCCTGTGGCAAAGTTTCATACACGGATAAGGACGGCAAAAGCCAAGGGGAGAGTTCAGATGTGAGAGACAAAGGAGAAAGAGACCTAAAGTGGCACCTAAGTAGAGCAGGGGCAGTCATTACTCACACTTACTCAGGTAGCTCATCAGAAGCAGTCAGGTTCTGTGACCCCAGCCAGATCACCACAGCCTGTGCCCCAACCCATACCAAGTGCTCACACCAGCTCCTTTAGCTTCAGCACTGTTCCCCTCTAGGGCAAGGGTGCAGATGCTGGGAAGAGGGAGAACATACATTTAAAGAAAACAGAGCCAACATGGACCAGACCTTCAGGGCTTCTGCTCCAGTACTTGGGACCCAGTCCCACCCTTGATAGGGTGGTGATATCCACTGAACAGAGGGGAAGTCTCAGCTCACACTTGGCACTGGCCCTAACTCCTCCATCTCCAGCCTTACCTCCTACCAAGGTGATAGTTACTGGTACACCTTGAGGAAACATGTGACTTGTGTTCATGTCAAATCCAGCTCTTCCACAAAAGCCATAGGACACACACAGACTGTATAGGGATGCTCTCACACAAAGAAACCCCTTCAAGACCACAAAAGGTAACTGTATCACCTAATTTCATAGATACAGAGAAAGTTAAGCAAAATGAGAAGACAGAGGAGTTGGTCTCATTGAAAGAGCAAGAGAAAAATCCCTGAAAAAACAAATAATGAAACAGAAATAAACAATTTACCAGAAAAAAATTCAAAGCATTAATGATAAGAATGCTAACTGAATTAGGGAAAAGGATAGATGAATGCAGTGAGAATTTTAACAAGGAACCAAAAATGTAAAAAAGAAAACCAATCAGAGCTGAGGAATTAAAAAAAAAATTCTGAAATGGAAAAACACACTAGAAGGAATTAATAGCAGAATAGGTGATACAGAATGCATACATGATCTGGAAGGTATAAGAATGGAAATCACCCAATCAGAACAGCAAAAAGAAACACAAATAAAAAAAGAAGAGAAAAGTTAAAGATATTTCTAAGACAACATCAAGTGTACCAATATTTGCATTACATGGGTCGCAGATGAAGAAGAGAGAAGGGAGTAAAAAATGCATTTGATGAAAATCCCCCAAACATTAAGAAGGAAACAGAAAAAGCACAAAGGGTCCCAAACAAGATGAAACCAAACAGACCCACACTAGGACATATCATAATTTAAATGGCAAAAGTTAAAGAAAGAATTCTGAAATCAGCAAGAGAGAAACAGAGTCATATACAGGGAACCCCATATAGTCTATCGCAGAAACTTTACAGGTCAGAAGGGAATGGCATGATATATTCAAAGTGCTGAAAAAGAAAAAAAAAAAAACCCTGCAACCTAGGATACTTTATCCAGCAAGATTATCATTGAGAATTGAAGGAGAGATAAAGAACTTCTCAGACAAGCAAACAATAAAAGAGTTCCTCAATAATAAATCTAACCTAAAAGAAATATTAAAGGGTCTTCTCTAAGTGGAAAAGAAAAGGCTATAACAAGAAGTAAGAATCTATCTGAAAGGAAAAATCCCCCAAAAAGAAAGGCAATTATATAGTAAAGGCTGAGAATCAACCACTTAAATAAGTTAGTATAAAGATAAAAAGAAAAAACTTTAAAAATCACCTATGACTACAATAATCAGTAAAGGGATAAACATAAAGATGTAAAATATGACATCAAAAACACAAAATGTGGGAGAGGGGAGTAAAAAAGTAGATCTTTTAGAATGTGATTGAACTTAGAGGACTACCTTTTAGAAACAAGTAGATATAGTTATAGGTCAAGATAAATGAAGCTCATTTATCTTTGGTTACCCATTTATTTAGGTAACCAAAATTAAAACCCTACAACAGATATATGAAAACTAGAAAGAAAGGAACACAAGCATAAAGAATCACACACTAAAGAAAATCATCAAACCATAAGGAGAGAAACAAAGAAGAAGAAAGAACAGAGAAGAAACACAAAAACAACCAAAAAAAAGCAATAAAATGGTGATAAATACATACCTATCAATAATTACTTTAAATGTATATGGACTAAATAAATGCTCCAATCAAAAGACACAGGATGGCTGATTGTATTAAAAAAAAAAAAGACCCATCAATATCCTGCTTACAGGAGACTCATTTTAGTCCAAAAGACAGGGGATGGAAAAAGGAATTTCATGCAAATTGGAAATGACAAGAAAGCGGGGGTAGCAATACTCATATCAGACAAAATAGACTTTAAAACAAAGTTTATAACAAAGGACAAAGAAGGGCATTATATACTTATGAAGGAATCAATAAAATAGGAGGATATAACACTTGTTAACATATATGCACCTAATAAGGAGCACCTAAATATATAAAGAAAATGTTAACAGGCATAAAGAGAGAAATTGACAATCATTCAATAATAGTAAGGGACTTTAAAACCCTACCTACATCAATGGGCAAATCACACAGACAAAATTAATAAGGCCACAGTGGCCTTAATGACACAATAGACCAGTTGGACTTAATAGATATCTACAGGACATTCCATCTAAAAACAGCAGAATACACATTCTTTTCAAGTGCACATGGAACATTCTCCAGGATAGATTACATGCTAGGCCACACAAAAATTCTCAACAAATTTAAGGGGAAAGAAATTACTTCAAGCATTTTTTTTCCAACCACCATGGCATGAAAATAGGAATCGAGTATGGAAAAAAACAAAAACAAAAACAAACTGGGAAAAGAACAAACACACGAAGACAAATAACAAGCTACTAAAAATCAATGGGTCAATGATGAAATCAAAGAGGAAATCAGAAAATACCTCAAGGCAAATAAAAATGAAAACAACTTTCTAAAATCTATGGGATGCAGCAAAAGCAGTTCTAAGAGGGAAGTTCATAGTGATGCAGGGCTTCCTCAAGAAAAAAGAAAAATCTCAATAAAAACAACCTAATCTACCACTTAAAATAATTAAATGAAGAACAAATGAAACCCAAAGTCAGCATAAGAAGGAAATAATAAAGATCAGAGATAAAGTAGATAAAGATTAAAAACAATAGGAAAGCTCAATGAAACCAAGAGCTGTTTTTTGAAAAGATAAACAAAATTGATAATCCTTTAGCCAGGCTCACCAAGGAGAAAAGAGGACAGTTTAAACAAAATAAGAAATGAAAGAGAAGAAATAATAGATACTACAGGGATACAAAAAAATCATAAGAGAATACCACAAACAGCCATATGCCAACAAATTGGACAACCTATAACAAATGGACAAATTTCTAGAAACCTACAAACTTCTAAGGCTGAGTCAAGAAGAAACAAACAATTTGAACAGACCAACCACCAGAAGTAAAATTTAATCTCTAATAATAAATCTTCCAGCAAATCAAAGTCCAGGACTGGAAAGCTTCACAGGATAAATCTACCAAACATGTAAAGAAGAATTAATACCTAGTCTTCTCAAACTATTCCAAAAAATTGAAGAGAAGGAACCACTCCTAAATTCATTCTATGAGACCACCATTACCCTGACACCAAAACCAGACAAGACACACACACACACACACACACACACACACACACACACACAAATTACAGGTCAATGTCTTTGAAGTATATATTTGCAAAAATCCTCAACAAAATATTGGAAAACCAAATTCAACAATACATATAAAGTATCAAACACCATGAGCAAGTGGGATTTATTCCAGGGATGCAAGAATGGTTTAATATTTGCAAATCAGTGTTATAGAACACATTAACAAAAGAAAGAATAAAAATCCCATGACCCTCAATAGAGGCAGAAATATCATTTAACAAAATTCAGCCTCTATTCATGATAAAAGGCTCAGAAAATCTGGTATAGAGGGAAATCTTAACATAGTAAAGGCCACTTATGACAAACCCACAGTTAATGTCAAAGTCTAGAGTGAAAAGCTGAAATCCTTTCCTCTAAACTCAGGAAAAAGACCAAGATGCCCACTTTTGCCACTTCTAATTAACATAGTATTGGAAGTCCTAGCCACAGAAATCAGACAAGAAAAGGAAATAAGACATCCAAATTGGAAGGGAAGAATTAAAACTATCACTCTTTGCAGATGACAAGATACTATAAACAGAAAACCCTAAATTCCCCACCCCAAAACTATTAGAACTAATAAATGAATTCAGTAAAGTAGCAGGATACAATATTAATATACAGAAATCTGTTGCTTTTCTATATACTAATAATGATCAGAAAGGGAAAGCAAAAGAAAAAAAAAACCAATCCCATCAAAAAGGATAAAATTACATCAAAAGGGATAAAAATCTAGGAATAAGCTTAACCAAGGAAGAGAAAGATCTATACTCTGAAAATTATAAAACATTGATGAAGGAAATTGAATGATACAAATAAATGGAAAGGTAACCTGTGTTCATTAATTGGAAGAATTAATATTGTTAAGATGTCCATACTACCCAAAGCAATTTAAAAATTTATTGCAATCCCTATCAAAATACCTGTGACGTTTTTCACAGAACTAAAATAATCCTAAAATTTATATGGAACAACAAAAGACCTTGAATTGCTAAAGCAATCTTGAGAAAAAAGAACAGAGCTGGAGGTATCATGCTCCCTAACTTCAGACTATACTACAAAGCTACAGTAATCAAAACAGCATGGTACTGACACAAAAACAGACACATAGATCAATGGAATAGAATAGAGAGCTCAGAAACAAACCCATGCACCTATGGTCAATTAACATATGACAAAGGAGGCAAGAATATACAATAGAGACAACACAGTCAATAAGTGTGCACATCCTCGTATCATGTGCAAAAATAAACTCAAAATGGATTAAAGACCTAGATGTAAGACCTGAAAGAAGAAAACAGACAGAACTCTTTGACATAAGTTGTAGTGACATTTTTTTGGATCTGTCTCCTATGGCAAAAGAAATAAAAGCAAAAATACACAAATGGGACCTAATTAAAATTAAAAGCTTTTACATAGCACAGGAAACCACTGACAAAATTAAAAAACAACCTACTAAATAGGAGAAAATATTTGCAAATAATTTGACCTATAAGGGATTAATATCCAAAATACATAAATAGCCCATACAACTCCGTATTTAAAAAAATTAAAAATGGGCAGAAGACCTGAATAGATATTTTCCCAAAGATGACATGCAGACAGCCAACCGGCCCATGCAAAGATGCTTAATGTTGCTAATCATCAGAGAAATGCAAATCAAAACCACGATGACATATCACCTCACAACTGTCAGAAGGGCTATCTATCACCAAAAAGATCACAAATAAAGTAAATGTTGGCTAGGATGTGAAGAAAAGGGAACACTTCTACACTGTTGTTTGGAATGTAGGTTGGTTCAGCCACTATGGAAAACAGTATGGAGGTTCATCAAAAAACTAAAAATAGAACTACCACATGATCCAGCACTCCCACACCTGGGTATATAGTCAAACACTAATTTGAAAAGATATATGCACCCAAATGTTCACAACAGCAGTATTTATAACAGCCCAAGATATGGAAGCAACGTAAGTGTCCTTCAACAGGCAAATATAGAAAGAAGATGTGGTATATGTATACAATGGAATATTAGCCATAAAAAATAATAAAATTCTGCCATTTGTAATGAGTGGATGGACCTAGAGAATACTATATTTAGTGAAATAAGTCAGACAAAGACAAATACTCTATGTTATCACTTATGTGTGGAATCTAAAAAATAAAACAAACGAATATATATAACAAAACAGAAACTATGTATAAAATATATAAGCAACAATGTTATTTTGTACAGCACAGGGAAATACAGCTATATTTTGTAATAACTTAAATGGAATATAATCTATAAAATTATTGAATCACCATGTTGTACATCAGAAACTAAAATAATATCATAAATCAACTATACTTCAATAAAAAAAGATTAAAAACAAATCTATTTTCTTGGTAAGTCAAACTTAGTCTTTTTTTTTTCAAAGAACTAATTTTGTGTTTATCTTTTCTAGTCTCTTTTCCATTTATTTTATAATTTGTATAATTTCCTTTCATCTGCTTTTTTGCATTTAGTTTACACACATTTTTATAGTTTCCTAAGATGGAAGGTTAGGTTATTGATTTGAAATTTCTCTTTCTTTTTCTTTTTTTGAATACAAAATTTTTCAGGTATACATTTCCCTCTAAGCACTACTTTAGCTATATCTCATAAGCTTTGTATATTGTATTTCTCTTTTTTATTCTTTTCAAAATACCTTAAAATTTCCATTGTAATTTTTTTCTTGACCAATTGGTTATTTAGAAGAGTACTGTTTAATTTCCATATACTTATTCATTTTCAAAATTTATCTGTTTTTAATTTTTAATTTAATTCCATTTGGGTCAAAGAACATATTTTGTTATAATCTCAATCCTTTTTAATTCAGTGAGGTTTGTTTTATTGTTTAATATATGTCAATCCAGGTGAATGCCCATGAAACTTGAGAAGAATGTATGTTCTGTTGTTATTGGATGGAGTATTCTACAGATGTTGTTTAGATTTAGTTTGTAGAGTTTTTCAAGTCTTCTATTTCCATGCTGATCTTTTCTCAAGTTGTTTTTTGTTTTCAATTATTGAGAGTGTTGTATTGAAGTCTACTATTGTTATGATGAATTATTTATTCTTCTCACAAATTCTGTCAGTTTTTAATACATTTTGGGGCTTGTTGTTAGGTGTAGATATGTTTATAGTTCTTGTGTTCTCTTGGTGGTTGGACCCTTTTATCTTTATAAAATGTTCTCCTTTGTCTCTAGCAACAATTTTCTCTTGAAATCTATTTTTCTGATATTAGTATTTCCAATCAGGTCTCTTTGGTTATTATGTGCATTGTATATTTGTTCTATTCTTTTACTTACAAACTATTTGTATCTTTTACTTTCAACTTATTCTTGTATTATGGAATATAAAGTGTGCTTCTTGCAGACAATATGTAATTGGATCAAAATTTTTTAGCCATTCTTCCAATCTTTGTCTTTTTATTGGTGTGTTAAATCCGTTTACACTTAATGTAATTACCAATAAGGTAGGATTTACATATGCCATGTTGCTATATGGTTTATGTCTTTTTGATTCCTCAATTCCTCCAATACTGCTTTATTTTGTGTTAAAAATATATTTTCCTGTGTATCATTTTAATTCACTTGTCATCTCTTACTACATGTGTTTCAGCTATTTTCTTAGTGCTTGCCCTGGTATTTTCCAAGTGGTCTACTTAACAATTTAAATAAAACAGTCTATTTTGGATTAATACCAACTCTATTTCAATAGTATCCAAAAACTCTGCTCTTATATTATATTCCCTCCCCTACTTTGTGCTGTTATCATAAAATTACATATTTATATATTACATACCTATCAACACATATTTACATTTATTGCTTGGCAGATGTCTTTTAAATCAGACAAGAGAAAAATAATTACAAATAAAAAATTAATTTATACTATCTTTTATTATTTAGCTGTGTAATGACCTTTATCAGTACTCTTTATTTCTTCATATGGATTTGTGTTACTTTTTGGTATCCTCTCATTTCAGTATAAAAGTATATAGTATTTCTTGCAGGACACGTCTGTTAGGGACACATTTGTTTATCTGAGAATTTCTTAATTTTTCTCTCATTTTTGAAGGATAGTTTTGCTGAATATAGAATTCTCAGTTGACAGGTTTTTTTTTTTTTCAGTACTCTGACTATATCATCTGACTGCCTTCTGGCTTCCTTTGGATTCTGATTAGAAATCAACTGTTCATCTTATTTAGGATGAGTCAATAAGATGTGATGAGTCATTCTTATATGTGCTAAGTCATTCTTATATGTGAGGAGTCATTTGTCTTTTGCTCTTTTTGCAATTTCTCCTTGTCTTTTAATAGTTACAATATGATGCGTAGGTGTGTATCTCTTTCAATTTTTACTTGGAGTTCATTGAACTTCTTAGATATTTCTCATCAAAATTGAAAATATTTTGGCCATTATTTCTCAAAATATTTTTTCTGTTTCTTTCTTTCTCTCCTCTTCTGGGACTTTCATTATGCATATTGTTGTATGCTTGATGATGGCCCACAGGCCTCTTAGGCTTTGTTCATTTTTCTTGTATTATTTTTTCTTTGTGTTTCTCAGACTGGATATTCTCAATTGATCTATCTTCAATATCATTGTATCTCTATTTTGCCAGCTCAAATATGCTATTAAAACTTCTAGTGATTTTAAAATTTCAGATATTATATACTTCAACTTTTGATTTCTATGTGGTTTTTTTTAACAATTTTCATATCTTTGTTATTGTTACTTGTTGTGCTATTGTTTTTGCTCTTTGCTTGTTTAGGCACTTTCCTGAACAAATTCTGTACACTCTATTCTTTGTTATGTGTGACCACTGAAGTATTTATTCTCTTATCTTAGTGGTTAGCTAATGACTGGACAGAGATTTTCTTAAATCCTACGAATCAGTGAGTCTCCAAACTTTGCCAATGAGCTCTGTATATATACTGGGGTATATATTCAATCCTTAGGCAGAGAGTTTACAACTTTGCCTTAGCCTTTACCTCATTTGTGTAGACCCTCAAAATCAGACAAAGGCCTTTTCAGGCCTTTCTTAGACACAGCGTAGGCATGGGCACAACCCTACAAATGTGCAAGGCATCTAGATTCCCAGGAATATGTCAGAGCAATTTAAAGCTTCCAAAGGCCATCCCATTCCTAGCTTTTCCTTTTTTTTTTTTTTAATTTTTAAATTTTTATTTTATTTTATTTTACTTTATTTAATTATTTGTTTGTTTGTGTATTCATTTATTGGCTGTGCTGTGTGGCTTGTGGGATCTTAGTTCCCCCACCAGGGATCGAACCTGTGCCCCCTGCAATGGAAGCACAGAGTCCTAACCACTGAACAGCCAGGGAATTCCCCCTAGCTTTTCCTTTTAAGTGTTTTTGCGCAGCTTGTTTGCCACAATTATTATTGTTGCCTCTGGCATCTGTGATTTAAATAGTTGCTGCTGATTATTTTTGACAAACTCTCCTTAGAAATATGATTATAAAGAATGTTGCTGTGGATGTTTATGTTTATGTCTTTTTTATTGGGGTATATTTGCTTTACAATGTTGTGCTTCTGCTGTACAACGAAGTGTACATATATCCCCTCCCTCTTGGACCTCCCCTCCGTCAATCCAGTCATCTAGGTCACCACAGAACACCAAGCTAAGCTCCCTGGGCTATACAGCAGGCTCCCACTAGCTATCTGTTTTACACATGGTAGTGTATATATGTCAATCCCAATCTCCCAATTCACCCCACCCCCTTTCCCTGCCTCTGTGTCCACACCTCCAATCTCTACGTCTGTGTCTCTATTCCTACCCTGCAAATAGGTTCATCTGTACCATTTTTCTAGATTCCACATATATGCGTTAATATACAATATTTATTTTTCTCTTTCTGACTTACTTCACTCTGTATGATAGACTATGTACATACGTCCATGCTTTTCTTAAGGTCACAGTGGTAGATTTCTAATGTTTATCAATTTCTATTTTTCTTTTCTTTCAGTCACAAGAGTGTTATAGGAGAATGTTACATTTCCCTGACTCTTTGAAAATAAGTTGGGCCATAAGACACTTCTGGCCAAGGGGCTAAAAGCATAATCAATATGACTTTCAGACTGAAGCATATAATCATAGGCAAACGATCTCTTCTCTCCTGTCACTGCTATGGGAAAGCATTCCTGTTTTGAAGTCAGTGTCAAAAGATCATTGCTTCCTGGATTACTTGAGTCACTGAATAAAGAATATGGGCTCAAGAGGTCCTTTGTATTTCCATATAAATTTTAAAATCACTTTGTCAATTTCCTCATAAAAGCTTGAAGAAAGGTTGAATAGGATAGATTGAATCATTTTAGAGAGAACTGAGCTCTTGGCAATATTGAATCTTCTAATCCATGAACATTTAATATCTATTGATTTAGTTATTTAATTTATACTAAAAATATTTTGTAATATTTAGTATACAGTTTACACATCTTCTTAAAATTGATTCCTAAGAATTTTTGTACTATTCTAAATGATACCTTTTATAACTTTATCTTCCAGTCTTTGGTTGTTATTGTATAGAAATATAATTATTTTTTCTATTTTTTTAAATCTTACAATATTGCACTTATTAGTTCTAGTAGGTGCTTGAGGACTACTTTGGGTTTTTTTATTCACAATCTTGTCATCTCTTGATAAAGTTAGTTTACTTCTTCTTCTACAATATTTATGATTCTTGTTTCCTTTCCTCCCTCATGCTCCAGCTAGAATTTCCAACACACTGTCAAATACAAATACTTTGATAGGACATCTTTATGATATTCCCTATCTTAGTGGGAAGTGTTCAACATTTTATCATTAATTTTGTTGTTAGCCATGAATTTATTTTCATAGATGCCCTTTATCAGATTGAGGAAAGAGGAAGTTCCCTTCTATTCATAGCTTGCTGGGAGTTTTTAATCATATATATATGCTAAATGTTGTCAAATGCTTTTTCAGCATCTATTAAGATGATATATTATTTTACTTTTTTATATTGACCTATATCATTGGTAAATTTTTAAGTGCCTTCTTGTGATGTACTCAATTGGTCATGATACATTTTTCTTATTATACATTGCTGACCTCACTTTCCTGATACTCATTAAAGAAGTCCTGCATCCTGTATATGAGTGATATTGATTTGTGTTTTTCTTTTGTTGCATGATAGTTGCCAGGTTTTAGTATCAGGTCCATGCAAGCCCTCAAAGCCAAGTTGAGAATTACTCCCTCTTCCTGTATTTTTTGAAAGAGTTTATATAAGACTAGTACTATTGATATTATTCCTTAAGTATTGGATATAATTCACCAGTGAAGTCATCTGCATCTGGAAATTTCTTTGTGGAAAGGCTTGACTTTTTTTTTTTTTTTTTGCATGTATGTAAACATTCTGTATATCTAAAATTGTTGTATACCTTAAACTTCTTCAATGCATTAGTTGTGTATCTAAATCTACATCAGTAGTAATTTTCTCTCAGTGTATTGAAAAATAGGCCCACTAACTCTTCACTTTTATTATTTGTATTTATAAGTCAATTATCAGCGTAAAAGTTACTAATTTGAGGGTAATAAGAATTTTCTCTGGCTCCTTTAAGCCAACCAAGCAAAAAATCATTCTCTACACTTTGGTATTCTGCATATGATAATATGATAATTTCTATTTATTTATCCTGCTTGAGATTCCTAGAGCTTTTTGTGGATTAGTGGCTTTCATCATTTTGGACAAATTTCAAGCCATTGCATCCTCACATATGTTTTGTTTTATATTCTTTCTCCTTTTTATGGAATTCTGGTTATGTTGAACTTCTAATTCTATATTTGTTATATGTTGCAAGAAATAGAATAATGGTCATTCAAATATGTCCATATCTCAATCCTGAGAACCTGTGAATATGTTACCACTCATGACAAAAGAGACTTAGCAAATGTAATTAAGTTAAGGTCTTGAGATGGGAAGACTATCCTGGATTAACAGAATAATTTAATTACAGGCCTTAATTTAATTGCTTGAGTCCTTGAAATTGGAAGACAACAAAATAAAATGTCAGAGAACTACAACTTGAGAAGGCTTCCCCATAGTTGCTGGGTTTGAAGATGTAGGGAGGGGATCACAAACCAAGGAATATGGCAGCATCCAGCAGATGTAAAAAACCCTCAGTTTACAACCAGCAAGAAAACAGGAACCTTAGTCCCATAACAACAAGGAACTGAATTTTTCCAAAAAAACCCAAATGAGCAGAAAATAGATTCTCCTTATCAACCTCCAGAAATAAATGCAGCCTGCCTATACCTTGATTTTAATCCAATAGCATTTTTACTTGACTTTCAACCTACAGAACTGAAAGGTAAAATTTGTGTTTTGTAAGCTGCTTAATTGTGGTAATTTGCTATGGCAGCAACAGAAAACCAATTTATGTGTTAATAGCTATTTCTTATTTTATAATTATTATCTTTATATGCTGAATTGGGGACACTTTGATTTAGCAGTCAGCTCACCAATTCTCTTTTTAGCTATGTCTATATGCTTGCTAAAGCTATTCATAATGTTTTTGTTTCTCATTATTACTTTTTTCCTAGAATTTTGATTTGATTGCATTTGAATCTGACTTTGGCATTCTAATAAAGGTTTACAATTATTTATATATTTTGTTCCTTGTAACACAGGAAGCAAACTTATTTCTAATCTCTTCTGGAAATTCTAATATTGAAAATTATACCGGTCTATTTCTGTTCTCTGTTCTTTCTTCTGATTCTATCTCATGATTCCATGTTTACATGTTTTATTTTTCAAAGTAATTTGATTATTTTTCTTGGGAAACTTTTTTTCTTGGTTGAAGGTATTTGTGTTTGCTTCTGCTAGCCACTTGGTGGCAATGCAAAACAGGAATAATTTTAAGTTAAATTTGCACCTTGAATTTTGTTTTGTTTTATTTTTGACCATGATGATGATGTGATTTTGCAAATCTGAAAATATAATGGCAGATTATCCTATATTTATTTAAATTATGTAATTTATATAAATTTTTGTCCCATTTTATATTGTGTCAAATAAATTCTTTTATGTTACTGTGCCATGTAAGTAGGGCCTATTTATTTCTGATTCACAATTAAACTGATGGTGCTGACTTTGGGTTCTGCATTTTATTTATTTATTTATTTATTTATTTATTTTGCGGTATGCGGGCCTCTCACTGTTGTGGCCTCTCCCATTGCGGAGCACAGGCTCCGGATGCGCAGGCTCAGCGGCCATGGCTCACGGGCCTAGCCGCTCCGTGGCATGTGGGATCTTCCCAGATTGGGGCACGAACCCGTGTCCCCTGCATCGGCAGGCAGACTCTCAATCACTGAGCCATCAGGGAAGCCCTGGGTTCTGCATTTTATCACAGGAGTGTTTGATATATTACTCTAAAACTTGCATAAGCCTTGGCTTTTTCTTTTTCTCTATAAGACCTAAACATTGTTTGAAAACCATAGTTCAAATTTTCACAGTCTGGCAGATGCCCTTTGGGCAAAAGGGCCTTCATTGATCAACTTATATCCCTGGATTCCAGCCTTCAATCAGAATTTGGCCTGATATTTCTTTACTATCTTTCAATTCTTCAGTTAATTTAACAAGAAAAATTTTGTTTTTCAGTTTTTTGGTTACTTTCAGCTGGAAAATATGTCTGAATACTTAACCTGTCACATTCCTGGACACAATTAATTTATTAAACAAATATTCATTGAGGATTTATCATATTTCTGATATTTCAGTATGAATAAGACAATGTTTTGACCACTTGGAACTTACATTTTTATAACAAAAACACATAAACAAGAAAAGTTATAAGCTAGATAAATGCTGTGAAATAAAGAATGGAAAGGAACCTTAGATCATCTAGATCAATATCCTCACTCAGGAAACTGTGAAGTATTGTTGATTATGCAGGTCATAAATTGCAAACTCAAAACTCAATCCCAGATCAAGGTTCTTTTCACTCCACCATATTGATTTACTTCCATTTATTGTTTGTCATTGTTTCTAATGGTAGTATTCTGTTTCACCCTGATTGTAGGTTTAAGTTCTTTAAGACTTCCTTACAAATTCTCTAAGGAAAATTTTTTCATGAGATTTAAAAATACAAACTTCTAAAGATGTATGTATTTTTATGTTCATTTGAGTACTACAAAGGTAGTAGGCCCACTTAAGTCTGCTTTATGTATTCTATTAAACTACAGTAAGACAAGAAAAGTTGTGTAATTGTACATAAAAATTCAAAGGAGAAAACTGGAATATTAGATCAGAGATCCAGTCAGTACTACAGGCATAAACTATAACAGGGAAGAGAAAGCACACAAGGAATTAAAATACCATGTTTACAAATTATTAATTAACAGGTATTCAAAAGAGTGTGAGGAGAGATGCAAATTGAAAATTGAAAGTTTTTTTTTTTTTTTTCCCCTCAGTGAGTCACCTACTGATTCCCTAATGAACACCTTTACCTAATGGTGAACTTTTGCCATTTGGGTCAGAATCTGTTATTAGACAATTTTGTGGGATTATCTTTTTTCTATAAGCATTTTTCTACCTTTCTGGCATTTTTCTACCTTTCTAGATTTTTACAACTGCTGTTCCCAGCCAAACACTTGACATTTTACCGCAGAACATTAAATTACCACACTTCCCACCCACATAAACATTCTCCTTTCACATTCCTTTTAAGAATCTTTGTTTCCACAAAACTCATTACTTTGGGGAAACCTTTCCATATTAGCACTGACCAGAGGCAAGAATTATGTATTTTTCTAATTATTGCCTAAAAATAGTCAAATTTTATATAGTCACTATTATCTGCTTTTTTGACTGCTTGCCTGTCTGGCTGTGAAAGAATTGTTTCTTTTACTTATGATTGAGTATACAGTAAAAAATTAGATATTACTTATGTATTAATAATAATTTCTATCATCTATTGAGTGATATCTATCTGCTAACCATGATTCCAAGTAATTTTCCTGTGGAGCTCCTTTATTTCTCACATAGATGCTCTAAAATATGTACTACTATTTCTCCTATTTTACAGATAAGAAGGCTGAGATTCACAAAAGTGAAATTAGTGCTCAAGGGCATACAGGTATTAAATGGCAGAGTAGAGATTTGAAACAATGCAGTCTGGCTCTCTATGTGCTTCAGTGTTTGCTATTTGGCCTTCCATTTACTATATTTACTTGGGTCAAACAAGGTCTTCATATAGATAGGTTTATAGTATTTTATTTTGTTATGAGAGCCATAATTATCTTATGTTCTTATTTTCTGATTTTAGAAATTTAAATTTTGTACTTTAAAATGTAGGCTTTCATAAGCTAAAAATTGTGTGTGTGTTATATCTATTACATATCATACATTATAATAGGTATAATGCACACATGAACATAATACACAGTCACATACATACACATATATGTTATACTTTGAACATTTGGAGACTGTACTGTTTATAACATTTTTCTTTTTAACTTTCTCTTATTTCATAAAATTAAATAAGCATCCCATATCATTAAATATTATTAAAAGCAGAAACATGATTTAACAGACTGCTTAGCAATTCCTCATATGAATTTTTTATATAACCATCAATTCACTGTTATTCACTTACATTTCTACATTTCACTATCATTTAAAAAAACACTTCAATGTTTATATTCAGTCATTGTTTACATTCCACCTAGAGATCCCTTCAGGTATCATTTATTATTTTTGCATGTCCATAACCCCATTCCAAAACTTATTTTCTTTTGCTTCTAATGACCTACTATTATAAAATCTCTTGAAAGATTTTCATAAGATATAGGAGATATTTGTCTGCAAGCAGAAAGGAGAATGGGTCTAGTAGATTATGCCCTCATATAGTACAGAGTGCTAAAGTATAACAGTCCAGTTCTCTTCCATCAAATTGAGACAACCTTTATTTGTACTATAGATTCTAGTCTAGAACAGCCTTGTGGGATTAATTTAAATCTTGTGTGTTGCCTGAAATCTTCTCTTGCTTGATTTATTTCCCTTTCCCTGTCCTATGAATACACTTCCTTACTAGTTTCTCCTGGGAGCACTTTCTCAATTAACAATTTGCAGATAAATTATCAGATTTAGGGTTGGCTTTGAGAAAACCTTATGTAAGACAGAATATCTTTACATGTAAATCTTTGCACATATCTCTCATAATATTCTTAATATATCTTCTTAGATTTGGAATGACTGTGTCAAAAAGTGTGAACATTTTTATGGCTTTGACATTTGTACTAATATTCATTCTTCCCAGTTATGAAAGTGCCAATATAGCAGCACTCTCTACAGTTATTTACTGCAATATGGACTGTATAATTTTAGCTCATTTCTAACATCAATGGAGAATTTCCTCTATTTTTTATTGGTCATTTTCATGGGGTTATGAGAAAGAGCAGATAGATACCAGTGCTCATGTTATTATTTTATCTGTAATTCCAAATGCTCATGATCAACACCAAATTTAATTTAGATGGGTTCTACATGTATTTCAATTGAAATTGAACATTTTAGTTTAAATCATACACACATATCTCTGTGTGGGTTTATGATAATTAATGCTTTCCTTCTGTTTTCCTAATAACCTTGGGAATTTGATAGTACTATTTTGTCTTCATAGATACCTTTTGTGTTCTACAAATGTTTATTGATTACCTTCTACTTGCTACAATTGGTTCTAAGAAATGGTAAATGAGACAGATATGCATCCTACCAACATTCTAATAATGGATACAGACAATCGCACAGGCAAATAAAAGACAATGTGAGAAGTGCTTTAGTGAGGAAAGTACAGTTTCCTCCAGAGAGCACTTTGGAAAAGATTTCAAAAATCAGAAAAGTCATCCTTTAAAAAGATGTCTAAACTGAATGAAGAATTGGAATTAGTCAGCTGGAAATAAGGCATGGACCAAGAGGATTTATGAGGAGTATTTCAGGAAAATTGTACATTTAGAGTCAAGTAGAATATGTACTTTTGTGGAAGTGAAAGTTTGTTACTGTTGGAGATAGTCTCAGAAGCCAGTTGATGAGGAATCTTGCAGAACAGATTAAGAAGTTTAAAATTACACAAAAAGGCATGAGAATTCACCGATAAATTTTGGACTTAAAGAAAAATATTATTCCCATGTTAGAAATATAATTCAGAGAGACACTGCTTTGGAAAAGCAAGTGTTCTCCTTATTGCTGCAAGTAATAAATCCTTCTGTCTCTGGAAAAAAAAAAGAAACAAAATTCATCCTGGTACATGGAGAATTGATTAGAGGAGGGTTAAGTTAGGAGAAGGAAGTAAGGAGTAAGGAAGTAGCTGCAATTATCCAGGTGAGAAATAATTTGGTGTGAATTATTATTAGTTTCAGTGTAAATAGAGAGAAGTGATTAGAAGTAAAATGTATATGGATGTGGAATCCAGGGAGTTTGTTATTGAATGGATATGGGAAAAATGGGAGAGAAAGAGTAAGGGATGATACGAAGATTTTTGTCTTTGGTAATTTGGTGGAAATTTGTGTCATTTTCAAGACAGGGAACAGAATGAAGAATAGGTTTGAAACTGAATGAAGCCTTCATTTTTAGAAATTCTGAGATGCCAGTAGCAGAGTCAAAGATATTTCAAAATATAACTGAAATACAGATGATGTTTCAACATCAATCAGTTCTAGGATGGAGATCCAGGTTTGGGAGACATCAACAACATACAGGTGGCACTTGAAAAAATGGAAGAGGGTGACAAAGCCTAGAAAGCATGACTAGCATGAGAAAAAGGAAAAGAGGTTAAGACAGAAACTTGGTAAATGTAGATTAAAAAATACTGTGGAGGAGTGACCAGAGAGGAAGAAAATGTTCTAAGAAAAGGAAACAATTATTGGGGAGGTCAGATAAAATAAGGACTGATGACTGTCCCTGTGTTACCAGCAAGGATTGGTCATAATGGAGAGAGTTGTTTAGTAAAGTTATGGGGACTGTAGATAGATTGAAGTGAGTTGAGGTATAAATGGGCAGTGGAGAAGTGGAGACAGTGAGTATACACAACCTTTTTCAGAAAGATGACTTTATACAAGAGGAGAGAGATATAATCTGAAGCACCACAAGTAGAGGGATGAATATTAGAAAGGAGGAAGAACACCTTTATCCATTATAACCAAAGAGAAAGAGGAAAGGGTAGGTAGAAATGCAAAGAAACTCATAAATTAGTGACACAACCGGAAGGTCAATTTTATGGATTACCTTTATTAAATGAATTGCATATTGAGGTGTTTACTGAGAGGGATTGGAAGGACGAAAGGGAATAAGATTTGAAAAAGTCACTGAGGATAATTAGAGCAAGAACTATACATATTGCCGTTGCAAACCCATTTAAGTTTTATTTTGGATTCTATTCAATAGTCATTTAAAGGACTATAATATGCTTTGAATTTTTTAAGAACATTACTTTTTTAGAGCAGTACAGGTTTACAACAAAATTGAGAAGGAGGTACACAGATTTCCATACAACTCTTGCCCAAGCACATACATAGTTTCCCCATTATCAACATCACTCATGAGAGTGGTACCTTTTCTTCTTACCAAAGATGGACCCACCTTTACACATTTTAATCACCTAAAGTCCATAGTTTACCTTAGGGTTCACTCTTTACATTGCATATTCTGTGGATTTGGACAAATGTATGTGATATATGCCCATAATTATAATATTTTTATTGCCATAAAAATACTGTGTGCTCCCTCTATTCATCTGTCCCACTCTCTCCCACCCCTAGCAACTGTTAATTTTTTTATTGTATAGTTTTGCCTTTTCCAGAATGTCATACAGTTGTAATCATATAGCCTTTTCAGGTTAGTTTCTTTCACTTACTAATATTCATTTAAAGCTCCTCCATGTGGGACTTCTCTGGTGGTCCAGTGGGTAAGACTCCATGCTCCCAATGCAGGGGCCCCGGGTTTGATCCCTGGTTGGGGAACTAGATCCCACATGCATGCCACAACTAGGAGTTCGCATGCCGCAACTAAGAGTTCTCATGCAGCAACTAAGAAGTCCACATGCCGCACCTAAGGTCTCACATGCTTCCATGGAGATCTTGTGTGTGTGGCAACTAAGACCTGGTGCAGCTAAATAAATAATTAATAAATAAAGTTCCTCCATGTCTTTTCATGGCTTGATGGCTCATTTCATTTTAGTGCTGAATAATATGCCATTGTTTGGATATACCACAGTTTATTTATCCATTCAACTACCAAAGGACATTTTGGTTGCTTCCAAGTTTTGGCAATTATGAATAAATTATGAATAAAGTTGCTATAAACATCTGTGTGCAGGTTTTTTTGTGGACATAAGTTTTCCACTCCTTTGGGAAAATATCAAGGAGCATAATTGCTGGATCAGATAGTAAGAGTAAACTTAGTTTTGTAAGAAGCCACCAAACTGTTTTCCAAAGTGTCTCTATCATTTTGCATTCCCACCAGCAATGTATGCTAATTCCTCTTACTCCACATCCTCACCAGCATTTGGTGTTATCAGTGTTCCAGATTTTGGCCATTATAATAGGTGTGTAGTGGTATCTCATTGTTGTTTAATTTGCATTTCCCTGATGATGTATGATGTGGAACACATTTTCATATGCTTATTTGCCATCTGTATATCTTCTTTGGTGAAGTGTCTGTTAAGGTCTTTGGTCAATTTTTAAAATCAGGTTGTTTGTTTCCTTATTGTGAATTTGTTTTTATATAATAAAAGATGACAGTTTGTTGAGTTAAGGCAAATTTTAAAAAAAATTGAAGATGCCTAAATTGTATGGCTGCCAAGTCCCAGTATATCATTTCTCAGAAATTTTTTACAATTCTATAACTGGCTTCACAGTTTACAAAGTATTTTCACAGCTATTTAATTTAACTCTTACAAGAGCTTTGGGACACCTACAAGGAAAATATTTTTCTTTGATTGTATAGGTAAGATAACAAAAGTTTAGTACCTGTATGTCTGACCTTTCCATTGTCACTTGGCAGAGTCAAGTCTCTAATTCAGATTTTCTTTCAATTTATAACTCTGTCTTTCCTGTGGTCAATTTCTTTCTTTTTTTTTTTTTTTTTTGTGGTACGCGGGCCTCTCACTGCTGTGGCCTCTCCTGTTGCGGAGCACAGGCTCCGGATGCACAGGTTCAGTGGCCATGGCTCATGGGACCAGCCACTCCGAGGCATGTGGGATCTTCCCGGACCGGGGCACGAACCCGTGTCCCCTGCATTGGCAGGCGGACTCCCAACCACTGCGCCACCAGGGAAGCCCCTGCGGTCAATTTCTGTTCATGTATTTTTATTTTACTAGAAGTTGAGAAGGGAGAGAGCTCAGGAATCATAGAAAAGGTGTCTTTAATTAGAATTTACATATTGTAATCTACACAGGTTACTTGTTTTGAAGTCAAGACCTCAGCTCTAATCCTAATTTTGCTTCTCTCTGACTGTAAGACCTTTATTCAGTCACTAAACCTCTCTAGACCTCTAGTTTCTTCAGCTAGGCAATGCATGAGTTGGTTTTGGCAATCTCTAAGATAACACCCAACTCTGAAATTCTATCTGCTCTTATTAATTTGACCAATTAATGATTTCTTTGGTTCATTGATTACATAGAATGCAATTGTATAACAAATTCTTAATATAATCACAAATATTTAAATGAGAAAAGTCATTTTACATTTCTTATTTATCTGATAAGACAACTAATACCATTGTTATTCACACATATAATTGAATGATTCACTTTTTCCCTCTTTCTCTAATTTTGTTCCATGGTTTCTTTTATGGACACAGAAGACACTTTATTCAAAACAATGATCTTGTATTTCAACACTATCCTGACTTAGGGTCAAAGTGAGAGGTCTCTAGCTGGTTCTTTCTTGCATAGGTACAGCTACCTTCTCACCACCATCACTGTTCTTTGGTTCTATTGCTACCTTTTTTACTCATGGATGAAAAGAAATTCTTATGTGTGTCCTAGATCCTTAATTGGCATTCCATGTTGTGGTAGGAACTGGGCACAATCTGGTGAAGAGATGGTCATCACTCTGGCTCAGAGGTGATTTTACCATAAAGCTAATGGACTTATTAACCTTCAGGGAGGCTCACTAGTATAAGTCCCTTCAAGCTGCTGAGAGAGGCTCTAGCAACATGTTCACATATTATTTTTCTTTAAGAAAAAGTGGGGCTGGAGGTGGACAACAATACAATATAAACATAAGGATCCACAAAAACTGATTAATCCCTGCTCTTTCTGGTCACTTAACTGAACATATGTTGATTGCATTTAACTGATAGTCCCAATGGATGATAACTGAGCACTGACTTATATTCTCTATGGTTCCCTATTAGTGACAATGAATGGTGGTTATTAAGGTAAAAGTTTTTCATCTCTTAATCTCTTGCTTCTCCTTTTCCCTTGATCAATAACCCCCTTGTAACCAGTTCTTGATGATTTTTATTTTGGCTTTTCTCCAGGGACAATAAAACTAATAATGGTTGTTTTTATCTAAAACTTTCTTTTTCTTAAACCTAAGTCATTATACTTATTATATATCTCCTACCTTTTGGTTCTTATGTTGTAGTCTAAGGTAGGGAAGAAAAGGTTCTTTTACAACAGGTAGGAAATTTGAAATAATATCTCAGATATTTAATGATTCTCAGAGTTCTTGGAGGGAATTGTCTAATAGTATTGAATCACACGTAATAGGTTCCCTTGAATAAACTACCTAGTTGCCCTGGAAATATTAATTCTTAAAATCATATGGCTGATGATGAACTACTTTTTTATTTTTTAAGGAACTCTCTTTTCTTTCTTTCTTTCTTTCTTTCTTTCTTTCTTTCTTTCTTTCTTTCTTTCTTTCTTTCTTTCTTCTTTCTTTATTTATTTATTTTGGCCATGCCAGGTGTTAGTTGCACACGTGGGATCTTTAGTTGTGGCATGCGGACTTCTTAGTTGTGTCCTGCATGTGGGATCTAGTTCCCCGACCAGGGATCAAACCCAGGCCCCCTGCATTGGGAGCATGGAGTCTTACCCACTGGACAACCAGGGAAGTCCCCTGAACATCTAGTTATTTATTTAAACGTTCTCAGTATTATGGAGATATTTTCATTTGATGTAGCAATAGGTAGAATTTGTTTTGACTTAATCTTATTAAAATTTAGAATTTTTCATTTAGCAGTATAACAGAGATTGTGAGAAAATAAACTCTTCATTTTATCTGTTCATTTGGGACAATATACCCTTTTATGTTCTTGGAGATATTTAGCATCTTAAGGATTTCATTAAACTTAATTTGCACAGGTATGGTTTTGATAAATGCTCATAAAAATATTCCAGATGCTTGGGGCACAAAAGATATATTTTATGTAGTTTATTTTCTAATGGCTACTTTCAGAGGTATGATATGACATTAAATGCACAATTAGAAAGATAAAGAGAAGAGAGAATCAACAATAAAAAATAGATGAAGAGATCAACATGTTTCAGGCAGCTTTGTATTTTCAACATAAAAAGGCAAATTATTTGGATAAAAATGGCTACGCAGTTGAATACACAATTTAACTGTAATATTTAACTACAGTGTGTGATATTATGCCATTTAAATTATGTTAAATAACACTGGACTTCTCTTTTATTATAGTCAACTATGCTAAGTGAGATTATTACTGACTTACATAAAATGCATCATGAAGAAATATATCAATGAAAACAACTGTTACAAGTGAGCCCAATTAAACCCAAACAAAAGTAAATCAGTTATCTTAGGTTCTCTTTACTGATTACTAGTATTATCATTTGTCATTTAAAAGATTTCCTTCATGGATACTGTTTCTCAGTCTAAATTTAATATGTAAATCTTAGCAGTTACTCTGGTTCTTAAATAAACCTGGGGTGTGCTGGCACAATATGTGCACATTATGCTTCTACAGTGAAGATAAGTCTGCCATACAATAGGCTACTTCCCAGAAGCATAACGATTCATGAAGAACAAGGTATGAAGAATGTCTATTTCACTTATTCTACAGCCTATGTTCCCCTCTTGGTTAAAAAGGGTTGGCAGAGAGTGTTTACTATTTACCTTAGAGTTGGAGAAAGCAATTAAATTAGATTAGATTCATACAAATAACCTATAGATGTGGACTAGTAAACAGGGATCAGAATGGTAGCCAACAGAAAATATGCCACTGATATGCAGAAAAATAAAAATTAATAAATAACTGGCATAAAGCATAGCATAGAAAGTAAGAGTTTAAATAGACCCCAGGATAAATATTAGATGAGATAGAACCTAATTAGGGCCAGACTCTGTCATTTTGAACAAAGGAAGCAGCTGAAAGGTAAGCAGCTATGTATTATCAACCTATATATCTTAGATTGATAATACTAGTAGGTGAAAAAAATATTTTGTGCAATCTAGAAGGCAGGATAAGCAGAACTGGCACTTAGATTAAAAAAACAGATTTACACAGAGAAAAAGCATTATGCAAAAGTAGGTATAGTAAGCATATTTTGTGTATAAGGATAATCATTCAAAATATAAATTAAAGTATAAATGTACTTATAATTTACTGTATAAAGCAACTATAGTAACTGCAGCTGATGTCCTGTCTGTACCCACTTTACCGGCTGGTATACCCATCAACCCAGCTGTGAGGGGCTGTGTTAACAGCTTACCCTTGGGACAGATGTTACACTTTCACCCCAGAGCAGTCAGTGACGCACTGATATGGGGCACTATGGTCTGTTTGCCCCACCACAAGAGGATGACTCTGCAACGGGATTTATGCTGCAAAGCATGCTCACAAGTTGGATCAAGGCTAGAATTTGTGTGGGACTATTCTCTTGCTCAGTTCCTTCCCTTTCCCTATTTTGCTTGCCTCATTCATAGGTTTTCCTGATACGAGTTGCCTTAATTAATCTCATGCATCTGAATCCCTGACTCTGGCTCTCCTTCTGTGGTGCCTAATCTTGAAGAGTTGGTACCAGCAGTGGTCCTGGGAAGAACACTAAGGAGTTGATTCTAAAGATGGCTCATCAGCCAGCTACCTAACAATGAGCAAACTGTCACTGAAGGTAGGTGGAATATTAACTGTTCTTAGCATTCTGAAGCAGTTGGTCATTAAGAATTTACCCTGGTGAACTGGGAAAGGATGGAGATGGAAGAAGATGCACTGGTTCATGCAACAGCAATAACTCTGGCACTGGAAAAGAATAGGGGACATACTAATGATAAGGACAGCAAAACCATATGGTGTTGCTGAGCACCAATGATGCTTTCAAGAGAGTTGATCATAGTCACAAGTTTAATATAAAATGTGAAAATCAGAGGGCCTCAATGACCACATTTAAAGAAATATTGATCTCCTGTAGCTGGAGGGCTGATCATACTGAGGAACAGTCTTAGGAGCTACACTTAAGAATAGTAAAACTCCAGAAAGAGTTGAATTTTCAGCTCCAGCAAGTCTCCTATGGCTGATAGGGAAGAAGTAGGACTGAGACTGAAAATGGGGATATGTGAATAAATGCCCTCGAGAACATTGAACGCCCAGATTCCCTTGACACTCTGGGCTTCTAGATGTGGCCCACTCCCTCATGTTAGACGGTAGCAGCTCCCTCCCCACCTTCTTTTTCCTTCACCAGTAGTTCTTTCAGAAGGCTCGAAGCAGTGAGGTGCCTTACAAAATAATGCTTTCCTAGTCAGGATGTTCCAGCTTCTTGCATAGGCAACCAAAAAATAACTAGGGACAAATTTCAGCGTGGACTAACTGGTGAAAAGCTTAGAGAGAAGAGAAGAGAAGGATTATAGGATGAGGATTATAAACTTGGAATTTTACTGTTTTATTGATGAGAACTGGGAGAGTATGCCTGGGAGAACATGTTGGTGGTATTTCATCCACAGGGGTAGAACATAAATCTGGATATGGTAGTGTTTGTGATATGGGGACACTTTCCCCAAACAAGACTTAACTCTCTGGCCAGTGCAGCAAAGAGGGAAAGACTAGTTCTAATTCAGTACTGTAATGTGTCTTAGAAACTGGAAGGCAAGGGGTTGGGGGTGTGGACAACAGCCAGAATTATATGAAGTAGAAATGCCAGAACTGCCTGAAAGACCATGGAGAAGGGGGTAAAACTACTCAGAAAGGTAGGCATGTTAGAGTGAGTTAATTATGTAAGACCAGAAGACCTACCAGCTGGATACGTTTCTTGGAAAGACACTCCATTTGTCAAGGCAGTAAGGGATATATAAGTCAAAGGGGGACAACAGTGACACTAAGAGGCTCTGTAGGCTGGGGCTTATGTTAGGAGATTCTGGCCAATAACTGTGATCACTGACTCCCAAAACAGGAAAGGCTGGGTAACAACATTTAACATTCGGAAGTAAGATAGGCATAATCATCCTAATGGCCATCAATTTCTAAATGTCAGGCAGGGTGATATGACTGGTGGGGATCTATAACAATGGCTAACAAACGATGGTTTTCCTAGAGAATTGCCAGATAAAATACAGAAAACGTAGTTAAATTAAATTTCAGATGACAAATGCTTGATTTTTTTAGTATAAGTATGTCCCAAATATTACATGGAATATGTTTATACTAAAAGCATTTTCATTATTTATCTGAAATTCAAATTGAACTGGTGTCCTGTGTTTTTATTTGCTGTATCTGGCACACTTATCTTAACAAAAAGATGGCCAGCCCACAAGGGTACTGCCCAATTAAAGGTTTTCAAGAATGGATGAACAGAAGGCTAAGGTCAGCCAGCCCCTATGGAAGGATCATTATCCCTTTCCCAGGTTCCAGTATTAAGCAAGTTTTCACCCCTGGAATTCATTAGTTAATGGAGTGATTGGGATCCCCTTGAGGAAGGAGCAGTATGTATAGTAGGAATCTCCCGGTTGTTCTCCAAAGGGACCTATGTCCATTTATTCAGGTAACCATCCTCTGAGGAAAAGAAAAAGTCTGGACCTTTCAGAGGCTTTCAAATACAGACTCTGAATTTACATCAAAGACAGAAGCATACCATTATCATGGCAGGACTTCCCTGGTGGCACAGTGGTTAAGAATCCTCTTGCCAATGCAGGGGACACGGGTTTGATCCCTGGTCCGGGAAGATCCCACATGCCACAGAGCAACTAAGACGGTGAGCCACAGCTACAGAGCCTGTGCTCTAGAGCCCGCAAGTCACAACTACTGAGCCCACATGCCACAACTACTGAAGACTGTGCACCTAGAGCCCGTGCTCCACAACAAGAGAAGCCACCACACCACAACAAAGAGCAGCCCCCGCTCACTGCAACTAGAAAGCCTGTGTGCAGCAACGAAGACCCACCACAGCCAAAAATAAATAAATTAAAAAACTGAATACTCTATAAAAAAATAACATTATCTTGGCACATCTTTTAGATTATTAATGCATGAGAATGGGGTAATGAATGGAGTCCTGGCCCAGGTCTGTGTTAAAGCAGGTCCACCAAGTCTACAGGTCCATCTCTAGTCAATTTTGAATTCCCTCTAAGTGTCACTTTTACAGCAAGCTACAAAGTGTTTATATGATATTTAATTTATTGTTCTGATGCCTCAAAGTAGAGGTCTGGGTCAATCCAGCCTACTACTTAGAAAAGAAATACTACCTGAAAGGGAGGGCAATAAAAAATGAGAGATGAGGAGGAAGATGATGAGTATCAGTTAAAGCCTCTAAGCGAACTGCAGCATCAAGAGGTGTAGTTTGCCTCACCGTTTGTTCTCTGATAAATTTTTCCAGAAATTGTGATCAACCATCATCCTTGAGATTCTGTCTTCTTGAAGTGAACTTAATTGGTGAAGCAAGTAGATTCATCTGTGTAGGGAAAGGAGCTGACTGGAGTAGATGCTGTTGCCATTTAGCAATTGCCATACCTCTCCTCCCTAGCTGCTGTGAGTTCTGAGGCATGCTGCAGTTAATGGTGTATACCTAGAACCTTTTATAGAAAACTAGTTTTGGCCATATAATTTGCACAGTCCAGTGAAACAGGTAAATGTGGAACCCTTTGTTCAAAAAGCAAGAAAAAGTCATTAAAGGAAATAACCTATAAAGCTTTCTCATGAAAGCTTTTTCATGTTCTTTCTTTTAACTTGTTCTCAAGTTTTTTATTTGTTATTTAAAATTAAAATTTTAAATTATTTTCATGAATCTTATCATTCATCTTTATATTGTACATTGCCAGTTTTGAATGCAAATATTACAGCATTTAAATCATTGGTAGACTCACCAAAATTACCCAATTCAAATTTCATAACTCACACATGCATGATGTGGGTTTGTAGATGTAGAATGGGGCATGGAAAATAGAAGTAGCTTTAGCCAACTTTGTTGCTCTACTTGACACCCCTCCCCAAGTTAAATGTAAATGGGTCAAAACCCTCATAGTCTGACAATAGCTCCTCCACTTAACATGACCTCTTATCAGAATATTTCAGGATGCTGATGATTCCAATTTGTGCTCAAAGGTCACTTCTCTCCAACCCTGTTGGGTGGCAATGTAATTGGGAGGCATGATTATCTCTTTTGCTTCAGCTTCCTTCATTTTCCAGAATGCAACATTATAAAAACATCTGTGCTCAGCTTCACTTTCCTTTTTCTTTTCTCATCCTGAGTTCCTGAATTCTAATTATCCTTACAAAATATATCAACTGGTTTCATTTTTCGTCCAGTACGTGAAGGCATGCTGATGCACTACAGTTTGGAAGCCATCCATTAGTTCAACTTTCCTGGTTAATAAGCCTTCTTCGATCAACCCATTTTCAGAACTCCCACTGAATATACACGGTTCTCACACTGTGGTTCTTAATACATTTTTCTCTTTCATTTCCTCTTTCTAGCCTTTCCTTCCAGCAAACATTTTATGCTACTAATAGTATTTAAGTGCTTCCCTTGCTTTATACCCTTGCCAACAAATAATATCAGATTTTAAAGTTTGAACCATATACTATGTGTAAAATGGTACAATCACTGTGATTTGAATTAGCATTTTATTAATGCTAAATGAATTAGACATATTTTCATATGTATATTGGTCATTTGTGTTTTCTGTGAAATGCCTTTTACTCACATTTCAAAAAGGTGTTTTAAACATAATCTAGATGATTTTTCCTTTTTATTTATATGTCTTTCAAACATTTTCTCCTAGTTTTTGTTTTACATTTTACTCTACATTTACTTTTTTTGTTTTACATTCTACTCTTTTGTTGTTGTTGTTGTTTGTTTTAATGAACTGAAGTTCTTGTTTTAAAATTCAATTTAATTAATTTATTTTTTATACAGCATGAAGTTCTTAATTTTAATGTAAATTCATCAATCTTTTCTCTTATGGTTAATACTTGTGTTTACTTTAAAAAAAAAACTGCCACTTGAGGACATAAAGGATCTATCCTATGTTTCTTTCTAATGCTTATACAATATTTGCCTTTCACATTTAAGTTCTTAATCTCTATGGAATTTCTTTAGTATATTGTGAGGTAGGAATCCAACTGCATATGGTCACATTTACAAAATTGTATAGATCATGATTTCTTTGTCAGCATACTATGTTAAGAAAAAAGAGATGTAATACAGTGAATTATGTGCATCCAAAGATCCTGGGTGGGTTGGAGGAAGAGACTCTAGGCTGGGCTTCCAGGATGATTCTCAACAAACCAACGCATAAATGGCTAACTGAGGAAATAGCTACCTCTGTTACAATCAGGAAGTAATAGAATAAGAAGCTTCTGTGACAAATGTTGGCTCCAGGGCAGTACCACCTTAGCCACACTCTGGAATAAGGTGGCTGCCCCATGAGCTGTTTGGTCCACAGACATACCAGCATATTCAATGCCATGAATGCAAATATTTCCTCTGTACCTCATTTGGTTCTGAATTTAAATCTCATGTAAAGCAACTGTTTGGTAAAAATGAATCACATTCAGACCTTAGCTGCAAGAGTTTATGAAGTTTGGTATTTTAGCTTTCTAAATTCTGTGGTACAGAAGGTACACTAGGAGGCAATAAGGACAGCTATTGAGTTAGTCTACTATGTTCATGTCAGTAATAAAATAGCTTAATTCCATTTATTGAATTGTCCAGTATTTTCCCAGTGAATTGTAATGCTACTTTGGTCATACTTCAAATTTCCATATTTGAATGAATTTATATCTGGACTCTCTATTCATGAGTAAATTTATTCCTGCATTAAACCACAGTGTTTTAATCACTATAGCTCTATAATATATATAGTTTTGATATCAGGTAGATCAACACTCTCTTATCCCAACACATATACTTAACATATTCTCTTCGGGCTTCCCTGGTGGCGCGGTGGTTGCGCGTCCGCCTGCTGATGCAGGGGAACCGGGTTCGCGCCCCGGTCTGGGAGGATCCCACATGCCGCGAGCGGCTGGGCCCGTGAGCCATGGCCGCTGAGCCTGCGCGTCCGGAGCCTGTGCTCCGCAACGGGAGAGGCCACAGCAGAGGGAGGCCCGCATACCACAAAAACAAAACAAAACAAAACAAAAAACATATTCTCTTCAAGAGTGACTTAGCTATTCTTGAGTTTTCCACTTCTAGATAAAATGTAGAATCAACTTTTCAAGGTCCTGAAAAAACTGGACTTGCATTGATTCTAATGGGTATTACCTAATATCATACATTTTATTGTATCTTTTGAGATGATCATATGGTTTCCTCCTTTAGCTGATGAATCTGATGAGATACATCAATAGATTTTCTAATACAAAATACTATTATATTCACATAAATATTTTCATAAGATTGAAATGATTTGTTCCTTGAAATTTTTGTAAAATTCTCCTATAAATCATATACTATATAGCAAGGTGAGATTATTTTGAAGATGTAATCAAGGTCCCTAATCAGTTGACTTTGAGTTAAACAAAAGGAAGATTTTTCTGGGTAGGCTTGACCTAATCAGTTAAGCCCTTTAACAGAGGTGGGGGACTTGAAACAACAGACTCTCTCTCTTCTTTGCTGTCTTTGAGGAAGCTAGTTGCAATAAATTCTACAGGTACAAGGAAATTGTACCAAGAACTGCATGAGCTCAGAAGAATCCCACAAGACTCAGGTGAGACCACTGTCCCAGAGGACACCCAGCTTGCAGCCTTATTAGACATGAAACAGGACCCAGATAAGCAGGGCCCAAACTCCTTATACTAAAAACCTGGGAGATAATAAATGAGTGTTATTTAACCAACTAAGTTTATGGTAATTTGTTACACAGTACAGAAAACTAATACAATAACTTTAACTTGAAGCTATTTCTTTTCAGCACATCCTGGTGATTTAACATTTTGTCTTTATTCCCAAGGTTTTCAATGCTTTAACATTTATGATTATTATCCTTAAATTTTAGTGAGTCTCTTTTAAAAATTATTTGATTTTCCTTTTTTATTCTATTCTTACATTATCTGTCAACTGATAAGTTCAGTACGTTTACATTTATTTTGATGTCTTAATCATTTAGATATTTTAATATAATACAACCTTTAGCTTTCTCTGTTATGCTTCTTCTGTGCTCTCTTTCTCCCTTTTCTGCTATTTATTTTTTAATAGACTATTTTTACAGAAGTTTTAGGTTCAAAGAAATTTAAGTGGAAAATACAGAGAGTTTCCATATATTCCCTGTCCCCTCACCCCAGGCTCCCCTACCATCTCCCCCACTATCAACCTCCAGACTGTTACATTTGTTATAATTGATGAATCAACATTGAAATTTCATTGTCACCCATAATCCATAGTTTACATTAGGGTTCACTCTTGACATTACAATTCTATGAGTTTGGATAAATGTACAATGGCATGTACCTACTATTATAATATCATATAGAATAGCTTCACTAACATAAAAATCCTCTTTGCTCTGCCTATTCATCCCTCACTCCTCCATAACCACTGATCTTTTACTATCTCCATAGTTTCATTTTTCCAGAATGTTATATAGTTGGAATCATACAGTATGTAGCCTTTTCAGAGTGGCTTCTTTTATTAGTAATATGCATTTAACTTTCTTCCATGTCTTTTCATGACTTAATAACTGCTTTCTTTTTAGCACTGAATGATATTCCATTGACTGGATGTACCACAGTTTGTTTATCTGTTCACTGACTGAGGGCATATTGATTGCTTCCAAGTATTGGCAACGTTGAATAAAGCTGCTATGAACATCAGTTTGCAGGTTTTTGTGTGGACATGTTTTCAACTCTTTTGAGTAAATACCTAGGAGTGAAATTGCTGGGTTTTACAGTAAAAGCATGTTTAGTTTTGCAGGAAACTGCCAATCTGTCTTTCAAAGTGGCTATACCATTTTGCATTCCTACCAGTTATGAATGAGCATTCCTGTTGTTGACATTTGGTGTTGTCAGTTCTGGATTTTGGCTATTATAATAGGTATGTAAGGGGTATCTTTTTTAAAAAAAACTGTTTCCCTGATGACATGTGACGTAGAACATCTTTTCATATGCTTACTTTTATCTTTATATCTTCTTTGGTGAGGTGTCTGTTCGAGTCCTTTGCCTGTCTTTTAATCATGTTCATTTTCTTACTGAGTTTTAAGAGTTCTTTGTATATTTTAGATAACAGTCCATATCAGATGTATCTTTTGCAAATACTTTCTCCCAGTCTGTGACTTCTTATTTTCATTCCCAGTCAGTGTCTTTCATAGAGCAGAAGTTTTTAATTTTAATGAAGTACAACTTACCAATTCTTTCTTTCATGGATCCTGCCTTTGGTGTTGTAACTAAAAAGTCACCCCCGTACATAAGGTCAAATAGAATTTATGTTATCTTCTAGGAGTTTTGTAGTTTTACATTTACATCTAGCATGTATTTTGAGTTGATTTTTGTGAAAGGTATAAAGTTTGCATCTAGATTCTTTTTTTTTTTTTTTTTTTGCATGAGAATTTTCAGTTTTTCAAGAATCTTTTTTTGAAGATTTTTTTTTTCTCCATTTTATTGCTGTTGCTCCTTTGTCAAAGATCAGTGGACTAGATTTATGCTGGTCTATTCTGGGCTCTCTGTTTCATTGATATATTTATCTCTTCTTTCACCAATACCACATTGTTTTGATGAATATAGCTTTATAGTAAGTTTTGAAATTGGGTTGTGTCAGTCTCCAACTATATTCTCCTTTAATATTGTTTTGGCTATTCTGTGTCTTTTGCTTACTGTTTATTTTTTTTTTTATTATTTTATTTTATTTTATTTTATTTATTTATTTTTTTTTTGGTGGTATGCGGGCCTCCCTCTGCTGCGGCCTCTCCCCTTGCGGAGCACAGGCTCCGGATGCGCAGGCCCAGCGGCCATGGCCCACGGGCCCAGCTGCTCCACGGCATGTGGGATCCTCCCAGAGCAGGGCGCGAACCCGGTTCCCCTGCATCGGCAGGCGGACGCGCAACCACTGCGCCACCAGGGAAGCCCGCTTACTGTTTATTTTTAATAATTTTTTATTTTTAGTTTTTTTTCATCTGTTATCTAAATTTTGGTTTGAAAATAATATACTACTACTCTAAATCCTGCTTGTTTAATTTCCTTTTTTTATTAGTTACACTTGAATTTTTAGCATACTTGAAATTTTGTACATATTAATAACTCAAACACCTTAAGTTACTTAATATTTATTTCATCAATCTCCTTAATTACATGCTATTTATGTCCAGCATTTTAGTTTCTGGAACACTTTTGTCTAGTTTTATATCTTACTCATTTACTATTTACTACTCTTACTACTTTACTATTTACTTTACTATTTACTACTCTTAATGCTTTTCACACCTTCCCTCTGGGGTTATTTTTTATTCTCATTGGAGTACATACTTTAGAAATTTCTTTAGTGAAATTCAGTTGGTAGTAAACTTTAACTTTTATCTATTTTAAATATGTTTATGTTTTGCCCTCATTCTTATAAGAATATTTGGGGTATACAATTCTGTAAGATAAGTCTACAGGCTAAGAATTCATAAATATAAATGCCTTATGGGGATGATGCATCAGAAAGATAGTGAATCTTGTGTACTTTTACATGGTGTTCCAAGATGTTGAATCTAAAAGGATTCTCTTAAAACTGGATGGAGAGGAAAGACCCTGAAAACTATACACCCAACTCATGTTCTATCAATGGCATCCTCTTAAAAATGGAGGACTTAAATTCCTTCTGGAAAATGTATGATTACACCCTCTTTGCCTGGACCCTAGACATATTCCTTAAATGATATTTCCTCAGGGAAATTACTTCTGATAGTACTGAATAAAACTAGTATAGAAAGTGGACATTTTTAAAGTCAGATAAAGGGGATTTTGAAACATAATTGATTATATATCCAAGAAGTTGCTTGAGTTCTAAATATCATAGTCTGAAAAAAGACATAGATTGATAGAATCAAAGGAGTGGCAGGATTTCTAAGCATATGAGCATGTGTTTGCGTATACTGGGAATAATGGATAAGTCTAGTTAATATAATAAAAGCTTGTGACAATTAGAAAAATGTTTTCTATTTATAATAATTGGTTACATCATTTTGTGTGTGTGAGATCCATCCCTTATTGAATCTATAACCATAAATGATAGTTATATTAAGAAAAATAAAATGGATGGCAAACTGAGACAGGACATCTAATACCTGAGAAGGAAACAGGGCAAAAAGAGGAGGCTCTAGGAGAGGGAGTTATGGCTGGGAAGGGACTTGCGTTGATGGAAACTAAATTTCTGTGTACTGGTTCTAAGGCACACTCTTTACTAGAGGCCTTCCAGAAAATGATGTAGGTGTTTTAAAAGAAGAATGCTTTTCAGTTAAAAGATGTTTATACTAGTGTTCATGAAAAAAGATGCCTGAACTTATGTGGGCTGTGCATCTGTTTGGATTTGATTTGAGACCTGGTAACAATATAGATTCAAGAGTATTCTTCAGGGTTCAAGTCAAAGAATCAGATCAATGGCAGGCAGTGGAGCATTTGGAATTGTAAGTGAGACCTGATCTCTGAGGAAAGTGCAGACGGAGATTGTTGATATAAAGCAATTCCAAGTAGAAAATGAATCAGTGTAGGAAAAGAAATCATGGTATAGGAAAAATAATTAGGTGCTTTGGAGGCAAACTAACCTGGACACCAAAGCTTGAACTACGTTTTTATTAGCTTGTGAAATAGGACATTTTGCTTTTTTGTGTCTTATTTCTTATATAAAACTGAACAGACAAACCAGCAATTATGAAATCTACTTCACAGAGCTATTGTGAGTACTATAGGTCATAGAACAATATGCTTGGCACATAATGACTCGAAAAATTGCAGTTTTTTTTCTTATCCATAGTCCATGCTGATATTAGAAAGCTGTGGTGATGAACAGATGTAGCCTAAGAGACATCTCTGTCTCTCTGCCTTTCTGTCTCTCTTTTTCTATCTGTCATATCTATCTACAGCTTTAACTATATATTAATATTCATATTTTTATTGTGGCAATTTTCTCAAGTCCTCTACATTAAATGGATTTTTTTTTAGGAGGAATGTGAATCTCTTCTAAATAGTATCTAACATCGTTTTAAAACTTTGTCTATAATATATAGTGTTATTTTTATTGCTGGGAACTGGCCATAAACTTGTGATCCTAATATATATATATGTATATATATATATATATAATGTATTTATTTATATAAAAAAAAATATGAAGTACCCAGTATATTTAGGTTTGTGAATCAAATATATTCTTGAACATCTCCCCAGGGAAAGAACAAATGACCAAATATCTACGGTTATTTGTTGGTTTTCAGTTACAAATTTTACTGACAATGCTCAGACTTGTTAGTTACCTTTTTGATTCACCAAATGAAGTAAAATAGAGTAAGAAGTCTTTGCCACTTCAATTTGTTAGATAATTTTTCAAATTCACATTCTCTTTTCAAAGGGAAATTACATTGTAATTTAACACTATCTTTACTTATTATATAAAAGCATGCTGTGGTGTCATTCCAAAACTTGATTTTGATTTCCACACAGTTGGGAATTTATAGAATTATTGAGAAAAGGACACAAAGGAGAGGTAAGAAGAACAGAGAAGCTAGATTTTGTGAGTAATAATTAGTCATTAAAGTAGTACGCAGAAGTCAAAATTACTTGCAGAAAAATTATAAAGATTGTTTTCTTCTCTATTTATTTAATAATATCAATAAAAGAAAAATCATGAATGCAAATGTCCCAGCAAGATAATTTTTAGAATCCATATGTCAAGTAGCAATAAGTATTATTAGTATATTTTAGGTGTATCATGATTCTGCATAAATTACAAAATGGCCTCTCATTTTAAGATTTTTTATTAATAACTATTCAATATTATTTTAATATGACATTAATGTTATATATGTAATGCTATTTACTCTATGTATTAAAAACTCTTATTTATAACTTAAAAATGTAAAATAATGATGTCAATTGTCTTGCTCATGTATTTATTCTTTAAGCACTTATGTGCCAAGAAGCTCTCAATTTACTGTAATATATATATATCTACATCTATAAACCTAAACCTACAAACCAAGCCTTATTTATCATTTGGCTAGGTGGTAGATGTGGTAGATTGAATTGTTGGTTCCATGTCTTTACTTCACATTCTTGTCATAAATGCATGATAGGCAGAATGACTTCCCTGCCCTTTACCTTGGCCTTAGTTATATGCCTTGATTTTTGTCAACTAGAGATTAGAAGACTAAATATAAGTGGAGGTTGAAATGTGCATATATGTTGGGACAGTCTTGTCAAATTCCTGACATCACCATGAGAAGAACACACCCCATGTCTGTCCCTTTGACTTAGGCCCTGATATAAGAGACATGGAGCATACTTGAACTTGAGCTATAGCCTGGAGCCAAGCTGACCAGGTCCAGTCAAGTCCTGCCAAGATCAGCCAAATCCCATCTGACACCTATATCTCTGAGTGAGAAAAACAGACATTTGTTGTTGTAAGCCACTAAATACTTGAGAGTGTTTGTTATACATCATTATTGTGAAAAGGAATTATATACAGTTTAAGCATTAAAATTAATAAAAAAATAGAAAAATCTTAGAATATAGCAAAGATTCTCAACTGGGGAATACTTTGCCCCCTAGATGACATTTGACAATGTCTAAAGACATTTTTGTTTGTCACAAATTGAGAGGTTAGCTATTGGAATCCAGCCCAGAATGTCAATAGCACCCAGGATGATGATTCTTGGTTTATAATTTAGATTAGGTATTGAAATAAATCAAATATACAAGAAAAATATATAGTTTTTAAGTGCAAAAAAATGAATTATTGACCAAATGTTCACCTAAAACTACAGGAATGTAGCCCCTAAATTGTCATACATCACTTAGAATATCATGTCTTGGGATGTTTTCCAGATTCCAATATTGCTTCTCAGTCCAATCTACCTTGTACATTGTTACCAGTCCAATCTTTTATAAAATTCCATTTGGATCATATTGCATAGACAACTTGTACAGGTAATTATTTATTTATTTAGGCTGTGTTTGGTCTTTGTTGCTATGCGTGGGTTTTCTCTGGTTGTGGCGAGCAGGGGCTACTCTTCGTTGTGGTGTGCAGGCTTCTGATTGCAATGGTTTCTCTTGTTGTGGAGCACAGGCTCTAGGCACGCAGGCTTCAGTAGTTGTGGCATGTGGGCTCAGTAGTCGTGGTGTGCGGGCTCTAGAGTGCAGGCTCAGTAGTTGTGGTGCATGGGTTTAGTTGCTCTGCGGCATGTGGGATCTTCGCAGACTAGGGCTCAAACCTGTGTCCCCTGCATTGGCCAATAATTAGTTAAAACATCAATGGACTAAATGCTCCAATCAAAAGACATAGGGTGGCTGATTGGATAAAAGCACAAAATCTATCTATATGCTGTGTGCAAGAGACAAACTTCAGAGCTAAAGTCACACACAGACTGAAAGTGAAAAGATGGAAAAAGATAATTCATGCGAACGGAAACGACAAGAAAGTGGGGTAGCAATACCAATATCAGACAAAATAGATTTTTAAACAAAGGCTATAACAAAAGACAAAAAAGGTATTATATAATGATAAAGGAATCAATTCAAAAACAGTATATTACACTTGTTAACATATAGGCACCCAATACAGGAGCACCTAAATATATAAAGCAAATATTAACAGACATAAAAGTAGAAGACAATAATACATTAACAGTAGGGGACATTAACATGCCACATACATAAATGGACAGATCATCCAGACAGAAAATCAGTAAAGCCAACAGTGGTCTTAAGTGGCACTATAGAGTAGCTGGATTTAATTGATATCTATAGGACATTAACATACAAAAATAGCACATACACAGTCTTTTCAAATGCACATGTAATATTCTCTAGAATAGATCACATGCTAGGCTACAAAACAGGTCTTACAAATTTTTTAGGGTAGAAATTATACCAAAAATTTTTTCCAACCACAGCAGTAAGAAACTAGAAGTCAATTACAGAAAGAAAAATGAGAAAAGAACAAACATGTGGAGACTAACCAAAATGCTACTAAATAACCAATGGGTCAAAGAGGAAACCAAAAAGGAAATCAGAAAATACCTCGAGACAAATGAAAGTGGAAACACAACTTTCCAAAATCTATGGGATGCAACAAAAGCAATTCTAAGAGATAAGTTTATACCGATACAGGCCTTCCTCAGGAAAGAAGAAAAATCTCAAACAACCTAAAAACCATCTAAAGGAAATAGAAAAGGAAGAACAAACAGAGACCACAGTTAGCAAAAGGAAGCAAATAATAAACATTAGAGAATAAATAAATAAAATAGAGACCAGAAATTAATAGAAAAATCAATGAAACCAAGAGGTGGATTTTTGAAAATAAAATTGATAAACCTTTAGAAATGCTCACCAAGAAGAAAAGAGAAAGGACCCAAATAAAATCAGAAATGAGAGAAAAAAATCACAATTGATACCACAGTGATACAAAAAAACATAAGAGAGCACTATGAACAATTATATGCCAAAAATTTGGATACTCTAGAGGAAATGGACAAATTTCTAGAAACATACAACCTGCCAAGACTGAATCAAGAAAAAACAATTTCGGGACTTCCCTGGTGGTCCAGTGGTAAAGAATCCACTTTCCAATGCAGGGGACACAGGTTTGGTCCCCTGTTGGGGAACTAAGATCCCACATGCTGCAGGGCTAATAAGCCCATGCACTGCAACAATTGAGCTCGCCCACCTCAAGGAGAGAGCCCACGTGCTGAAAACTACACAGCCTATGCACCCTGAAGCCCCAGGTGTCACAACTAGAGAGAGAAAACCTGCACACCACAACTGGAGAGAAGGCCGAGTGCCACAACTAGAGAGAAATCCAAGCAGACCATGAGCTCTAATGAAAAAGATCCCACATGCCTCAACAAAGATCCCATGTGCTGCAACTAAGACCCAATGCAGCCAAAAAAAAATAATAATAAGGAAAATACATAAATAAAATAATTAAAAAAGAAACAATTTGAACAGATAGATCACTAGTAGTGAAATTTAATTTGTAAATAAAGAAAAGTCCCAGCAAATAAAGTCCAGGACTGAATAGCTTTACAGGGGAATTCTACCAAGCATATAAAGAAGCATTAATACATCTTTGGGAAGCTAATCCTTCTCAAACTATTCCAAAAATTGAAGAGGAAGGAACACTCTCAAATTCATTCTACAAGGCCATCACTACCCTGATAGCAAAACCAGACAAGAGATACAACAAAAAAGAAAATTACAGGCCAATGTCTTTGAAGTATATATTTGCAAAAATCCTCAAAAAATATTAGCAAAGAAATCCAACAATATGTAAAAAGATCATATACCATGAACAAGTGGGATTTATTCCAGTGATGCAAAGATGGTTCAATATTTGCAAATCAGTCAATGGGATACACCACATTAACAAAGAAAGGACAAAAATCACATGATCATCTCAATAGATGTGGCATTTGACAAAGTTCAACATCCATGGGCTTCCCTGGTGGTGCAGTGGTTGAGAGTCTGCCTGCTGATGCAGGGGACACGGGTTAGTGCCCGGGTCCGGGAAGATCCCACATGCCACGGAGCAGCTGGGCCCGTGAGCCATGGCCGCTGAGCCTGCGTGTCTGGAGCCTGTGCTCCACAGCGGGAGAGGCCTGCGTACCGCAAAAAAAGCCATGGCCGCTGAGCCGGCGTGTCTGGAGCCTGTGCTCCACAGCGGGAGAGGCCTGCGTACCGCAAAAAAAAAAAAAAAAAAAGTTCAACATCCATTCATGAGAAAAAATTCTCATCAAAGTAGGTATAGAGGGAACATATCTCAAAATAAAAATGGGTTATTTATGCTAAGCCCACAGCTAACATAATTTCAATGGTGAAATGTTGAAGCCTTTCCTCTAATTTCAGGAAAAAACTAGGATGCCCACAATCACCACTGCTATTTAAAATAGTATTGGAAGTCCTAGTTACAGCAATCGGACAAAAAAAAGAGAAATAAAAGATAACCACATTTGAAGGAAATAAGTAAACTCACTATTTGCAGATTATACAACACTGTATATAGAAAACCTTAAATTCACCACCAAAAAACTATTAGAATTAATAAATGAATTCAGTTAAGTTGCAGGATACAAGATTAATATACACACATATGTGGCTTTTCTAAAGTAATAATGAACTAACAAAAAGAGAGAAAGGAAATAAACAATTCTGTTTAAAATCACATCAAAAATAATAAAATACCTAGGAATAAGCTTAACCGAGGAGATGTAAGACATACTCTCTGAAAACTATAAAACACTGATAAAGGAAATTGAATAGAATACAAAGAAATGAAAAGATGTCCTGTGCTCTTGTATTGGAAGAATTAATATTATTAAAATGGCCATACTACCTAAAGCAATATACAAATTTAATGCAACCTTTATCAAAATACTCATGACATTTTTCATGGAACTAGGATGAATACTCCAAAAATTTATATGAAATCAGGAAAGACCCCAAATAGTCAAAGCAACTTAAGAAAAAAGAATAAAGCTACAGAGATCACACTCCCTGACTTCAGACTATACTACAAAGCTACAGTCATCAAAACATCATGGTACTGGAACAAAAACAGACACATAGATCAACACAATAGAATAGAGAGCTCAGAAATAAACCCACACATCTATGGTCAACTAATCTATGACAAAGGAGGCAAGAATATATAATGGAGGATAGAAAGTCTCTTCAATAAGTAGTACTGGGAAAACTGTAAAGCTACATGTAAAAGAATGTGATTAGAACATTTCCTCACAAAATATAAAAAATAAACTGAAAATGGATTAAAGGCCTAAATATAAGATGTGAAACCATAAAATTCCTAGAAGAGAATATAAAAAAAACACTCCTTGACATAAATCATAGCAATATTTTTGGGTCTGTATTTTTTTTTTTTTTTTTTTTTTTTTTTTTTTGCCGTACGCGGGCCTCCCACTGTTGCGGCCTCTCCCGTTGCGGAGCACAGGCTCCGGACGCGCAGGCTCAGCGGCCGTGGCTCACGGGCCCAGCCGCTCCGCGGCATGTGGGATCTTCCCGGACCGGGGCACGAACCCGCGTCCCCTGCATCGGCAGGCGGACTCTCAACCACTGTGCCACCAGGGAAGCCCTGGGTCTGTATTTTAAGGCAAGAAAAAAATAAAAGCAAACATAAACAAATGAGATCTAATTAAACTTAAAAGCTTTTGCACAGCAAAGGAAACCATCATCAAAACAGAAAGACAACCTACTAAGTGAGAAAAAATAACTGCAAATGATATGCCCTACAAGGGGTTAAGATCTAAAATATATAAACAGCTCATATAATTCAATATCCAAAAACAAATGACCCAATTTAAAAATGGGCAGAAGACTTGAACAGACATTTTTCCAAAGAAGAATACAGATGGCTAACAGGCACATGGAAAGATGCTCAACATCTCTAATTAGAGAAATGTAAATTAAAGCAACAATGAAATATCTCCTCACACATTTCAGAATGGTTATCATCAAAAATACTATGAATGACAAATGTTGGTGAAGATGGGGAGAAAAGGGAACCATTGTATAATGGTAGTGAGAATTTAAATTGGTGCAGCCACTATGGAAGACATTATGGAGTTTCTTTAAAAAACTAAAAATATAACTACCATGTGATCCAGAAATTCCACTCCCTGGAATATAACTAAATAAAACAAAAACAGTAATTTTAAAAGACAAATGTACCCCAATGTTCATAGCAGCACTATTTGTAATAGCCAAGATATGGAAGCAACTCAAACACTGTAGGTAGGGGTGTGTATGTGTGTGTATGTGTGTGTATAAAGGAGAATTATTAATACTTAGCCATAAAGAAAAGAATAAAATTCTGCCATTTGCAGCAATGTGGATGGACCTAGAGAATATTATCCTTAGTGAAATTAGTCAGACAAAGAAAAACACTCTGTGATATCACTTATGTGTGGAATCTAAGAAATAACACAGAGGAATGTATGTAGCAAACCAAAAACAGACTCACAGATACAGATAACAAATTAGTGGTTACCACTTGGAAGAGGGAGCAGCAAGATAAGGGAATGAGATTAAGAGATACAAAATACATGTATGAAATAGATAAGCAAGAATGATATACTGTACAGCACAGGGAAATATAGCCATTATTTTATAACTTTTAATGAAGTATAATCTATAAAAATACTGAATTACTAAGCTATACACCTGAAACTAATATAATATTTTAAATACACTATACTTCAATAAAAATAAAATAAAATACTGTAGGAATTCTTTAACTTTTAGCATAAAGAATTCATCCTGAGAAGCATGGATTTTTATTTGGTGGCACCCAGGTCTACTAGTCAACATAAATTTTTCCAAGTCCCTATATTATTAAATTTAATGGATTTATAAAAAAAAAATATTTTAACATAAAATCAATTTGCTTTACTACAGGTAATTTAAATAATTAACTTGAATATATATTCTTGGCTGTGTACCTTTTCTTTCTTTTTTTAAACAGAGTTATTTTCTGGGCTAGTAAACTTTTAGACCAAACAACAATAAACTTTTTAATGATAAGGTTTAGATATTGGCTTATCTTCTCCATGTTCTTAGATAACACAAGCAAAAAGTGAATGAGGATATCTGAGCTTATGATCATTAATAGAAGAATGAAGAGTTCTTCAAACTTGAGAAAATTCCATAGTTTAGAGGGAAATTGGCATATCCAATAGAATACAGGCACAAACCAGAACTGAACTACTAAAAATGTCGTGAATTAAACTTAAGCTACTAAATTGGGTTTCAAATTCCTTGTTAGTGTAAACTGTAATATATCTTAATATATCTTATCATTCAGTATATCATAATAATCCTTTTGAATTCACATCAGCTGGTTGAAACATCTCTTCAATTTTACTCTAGAAGTTAGTGGCAAACAGAATCTGAAATAAAATCAACTTGTTTAGAATGTATGCATTCAATATATGTTTGCCTCTATGATTTTCCTATATATATTCAAGAAAATGGAGTTTAAAGAAATGTTTTTACAGTGAGTATCTACCCTACTGCTCCCCAACAAAACTGGCCTAAGCCTTCAGAAGATTCTAAGAATTACAGAACTAAATGCCCTACTTTCAGGAAGGGACCCTTAATACAAAAGATACATTGACAAAACTGCTTTCATTACTTATGAATACCACAAAGAAAAGTGACAGTGTTGCATAAGCACAGAACTGTATCATCAGAAGTTAGAGGAAGAATACATTTTTTTATCCAACTTTAACTGATGAGAATAAATAACTGGAGAAAATTTACAGACTATAAAATACCAACAGAAGTCTCCAAATGTGACACGAGGAAAATAAGGGGCTCATTTTCTAAATTCTGTGAGAGAGCACTAGAATAAATCAGGGGAATCACGCATTATGTGGTAACTTTTACAATTTTATGCTTCTTTACACTTTTTATTAGTTGAATGACAATTTCTATTTACTGTGGAACACAGGGAAATTCTCACAGTGAAGAATTCTGCTTCTCAGAGTGAAGAGTATTTCCCTTAAAAATAAGTAGAAATAAAAATAAAAACTTTATTGCTAGGCTGTTAAATCCAGAAACAAAATTTTTTTAAATTATTATTTTGAATAATTCTTTTAATTTAGAATCATTAAAAATTGGTAAGTAGATTACAACTTCTGATCCAAGGAAATGGCTGCTAGACATACACTTCTTGACAATCTGACCTAAATGGCAGCATGACAACATGAGCCAGTGCACAGTCAGAAAGGGTTTAAATAACTAACATAAAATCTGGTGAACAAATATACCTGTGGTGACATTTGTAAGTATAATATCTTCAACCTAAGCCATGTCCAGCTAGGATAATAATATGTCTGGCTACAACTGAACAATAATATACAACTTAGGGCTTCCCTGGTGGTACAGTGGTTGAGAGTCCACCTGCCGATGCAGGGGACATGGGTTCGTGCCCCGGTCCGGGAAGATCCCACATGCCGTGGAGCAACTAGGTCCATGAGCCATGGCCGCTGAGCTGGCGCATCCGGAGCCTGTGCTCCGCAACAGGAGAGGCCACAACAGTGAGAGGCCTGTGTACCAATATATATATATATATATATATATATATATATATATATATATATATATATATATATATATACACACAACTTTATGTTTAATTCCTAAACACTTTAATATTTGTGTACTTCTTCACTTCCTATAATCATGGTTTTACAAAATATTATGGATTTTGAGTTTTGGGCTATAATCTGTGTTTTAAATAAGAAAAAGTGAAACAAATCATTAGACGTAATGAATTTAAAATGTTTCAGTGTGATACTTATGTCTACAATGTTATTATCAGAGGAAAGACAACGTATGATGTAGAGGATAAACTTGCCTTTTGTAAATTTGATTCCAAAATTATAGTTAAAGTATTATTTTACTTTCAGGTTTTCTTAAACCATTTGTGGGCAAACTAAAGCCAATGGGCCAAACGTGGTGACCACTTGTTTTTATAAAAAAAAGAAAAGTCATTGAAAAACAGTCATGTCATCTATCACTACTTTTGCACACAATGACGTTGCATATCAGTACCTTAGTCTGTTTGGGCTGCTATAACAGACTGGGTTGCAACCCACAGACTCGGTAGCATATAAACAAGAGAAATTTTTTCTCACAATTCAAGAGGCTTAGAAACTGGATCTGAGCGCCAACATGGTCAGATGAGGGCCCTTTTCCTGGTCACTAACTTTTCCTTTATCCTCACCTGGTGCAAAGGGCTAGGGCACTCTCTGTGATCTCTCTCTCTTTTCTTTTTTTAACATCTTTATTGGAGTATAATTGCTTTACAATGTTCTGTTAATTACTGCTGTATAACAAAGTGAATCACTGATATGTATACTTATATCCCTATATCCCCTGCCTCTTGCATCTCCCGCCCACCCTCCCTATCCCACCCCTCTAGGTGGTCACAAAACACTAAGCTGATCTCCCTGAGCTATGCGGCTTCTTCCCACTAGCTATCTATTTTACATTTGGTAGTGTATGTATGTAAATGCCACTCTCCCACTTCGTCCCGGCTTGCCGTTACACCCCTGAGTCCTTAAGTCCACTCTCCACATGTGCGTCTTTATTCCTGTCGTGCCCCTAGGTTCTTCAGAACCTTGTTTTATTTTTAGATTCCATATATATATGTGTTAGCATATGGTATTTGTTTTTCTCTTTCTGACTTACTTCACTCCGTAGGACAGATTCTAGGTCCATTCACCTCACTACAAATAACTCAATTTCATTTCTTTTTATGGCTGAGTAATATTCCATTGTATATATGTGCCACATCTTTTTATCAATTCATCTGTCGATGGACACTTAGGTTGCTTCCATGTCCTGGCTATTGTAAATAGAACTGCAATGAACATTGTGGTACATGACTCTTTTTGAATTATGTTTTTATTAGGGTATATGCTCAGTAGTGGAATTGCTGGGTCATATGGTAGTTCTATTTTTAGGTTTTAAGGAACCTCCATACTGTTCTCCATAGTGGCTGTATCAATTAACATTCCCACCAACAGTGCAAGAGGGTTCCCTTTTCTCCACACCCTCTCCAGCACTTATTGTTTGTAGATTTTATGATGATGGCCATTCTGACCAGCAGGAGGTGATACATTATTGTAGTTTTGATTTGCATTTCTCTAATGATTAGTGATATAGAGCATCCTTTCATGTGTTTGTTGGCAATCTGTATATCTTCTTTGGAAAAATGTCTATTTAGGTCTTTGGCCCATTTTTGGATTGGTTTGTTTGCTTTTTGATATTGAGCTGCATGAGCTGCTTGCATATTTTGGAGATTAATAGTTTGTCAGTTGCTTCATTCACAAATATTTTCTCCCATTCTGAGTGTTGTCTTTTCATCTTGTTTATGGTTTCCTTTGCTGTGCAAAAGCTTTTAAGTTTCATTAGGTCACATTTGTTTATTTTTGTTTTATTTCCATTTCTCTAGGAGGTGGAACAAGAAGGATCTTGCTGTGATTTATGTCATAGAGTGTTCTGCCTATGTTTTCCTCTAAGAGTTTGATAGTGTCTGGCCTTACATTTAGGTCTTTAATCCATTTTGAGCATATTTTTGTTTATGGTGTTAGGGAGTGTTCTAAATTCATTCTTTACATATAACTGTCCAGTTTTCCCAGCACCACTTATTGAAGAGGCTGTCTTTTCTCTATTGTATATTCTTGCCACCTTTATCAAAGATAAGGTGACCATATGTGCATGGGTTTATCTTTGGGATATCTATCCTGTTCCATTCATCTGTATTTCTGTTTTTGTGACAGTACCATATTGTCTTGATTACTGTAGCTTTGTAGTATAATCTGAAGTCAGGGAGTCTGATTCCTCCAGCTCCGTTTTTCTTTCTCAAGATTGCTTTGTCTATTCAGGGTCTTTTGTGTTTCCATACAAATTGTGAAATTTTTTATTCCAGTTCTGTGAAAAATACCATTGGAAGTTTGATAGGGATTTCATTATATCTGTAGATTGCTTTGGATAGTATGGTCATTTTCACAATGTTGATTCTTGCAATCCAAGAACACGGTATATCTCTCCATCTGTTTGTATCATCTTTAATTTCTTTCATCAGTGTCTTATAGTTTTCTGCATACAGGTCTTTTGTCTTCTTAGGTAGGTTTGCTCCTCAGTATTTTATTCTTTTTGTTGCAATGGTAAATGGGAGTGTTTCCTTAATTTCTCTTTGAGATTTTTCATCATCAGTATATAGGAATGCAAGAGATTTTTGTGCATTGATTTTGTATCCTGCTACTTTACGAAATTCATTGATTAGCTCTAGTAGTTTTCTGGTAGTATCGTTAGGATTCTCTATGTATAGTATCATGTCATCTGCAAAAAGTGACAGTTTTATTTCTTCTTTTCCAATTTGGGTTCCTTTTATTTCTTTTTCTTCTCTGCTGTTGCTAAAACTTCCAAAACTATGTTGAAGAACAGTGGTGAGAGTGGGCAACCTTGTCTTGTTCCTGATCTTGGTGGAAATGGTTTCCATTTTTCACCATTGAGAATGATGTTGGCTGTGGGTTTGTCATCTATGGCCTTTATTATGTTGAGGTACGTTCCTTCTATGTCTACTTTCTGGATAGTTTTTATCATAAGTGGGTGTTGAATTTTTTTGAAATATTTTTCTGCATCTATTGAGATGATTATATGGTTTTTCTCCTTCAGTTTGTTAATATGGTGTATCACATTGAATGATTTGTGTATATTGAAGAATCCTTGCATTCCTAGGGTAAACACCAGTTGATCATGGTGTATCAACCTATTAATGTGCTGTTGGATTCTGTTTGCTAGTATTCTATTGAGGACTTTTGCATCTATGTTCATCAGTGATATTGGACTGTAGGTTTTTTGTGACATCTTTGTCTGGTTTTGGTTTCAGGATGATGGTGGCCTCATACAATGAGTTTGGTAGTGTTCATCCCTCTGTTATATTTTGGAAGAGTTTGAGAAGGATAGGTCTTAGCTATTCTGTAAATGTTTGATAGAATTCGTCTGTGAAGCCACCATCTGGTCCTGGGCTTTTTTTGTTGTAAAATTTTTAATCACAGTTTCAATTTCAGTGCTTGTGATTGGTCTGTTTATATTTTCTATTTCTTCCTGGTTCAGTCTCGGAAGGCTGTGCTTTTCTAAGAATGTGTCCATTTCTTCCAGGTTGTCCGTTTTTTTGGCATATGTTGTTGTAGTAATCTCTCATGATCCTTTGTATTTCTGCAGTGTCAGTTGTTACTTCTCCTTTTTCATTTCTAATTCTGTTGATTTGAGTCTTCTTCCTTTTTTTTGTGATGAGTCTGGCTAATGGTTTATAAATTTTGTTTATCTTCTCAAAGAACCAGATTTTAATTTTATTGATCTTTGCTGTAGTTTCCTTCATTGTTTCTTCATTTATTTCTGATTTGATCCTTATGATTACTTTTCTTCTGCTAACTTTGGGGTTTTTTTTGTTCTTCTTTCTCTAATTGCTTTAGTTGTAAGGTTAGATTGTTTATTTGAGATTTTTCTTGTTTCTTGAGGTAGAAATGTATTGCTATAGACTTCCCTCTTAGAACTGCTTTTGCTTCATCCCATAGGTTTTGGGTCATTTTCACTGTCACCTTTTTCTAGGTATTTTTTTATTTTCTCTTTGATTTCTTCAGCGATCTCTCGGTTATTTAATAGCGTATTGTTTAGCCTCCAAGTGTTTGTATTTTTAACAGTTTTTTTTCCTGTAATTGATATCTAGTCTCATAGCGTTTTAGTCAGAAAAGATACTTGATATGATTTCAATTTTCTTAAATTTACCAAGGCTTGATTTGTGACACAAGATATGATCTATCCTGGAGCATGTTCCATGAGCACTTGAGAAGAAAGTGTATTCTGTTGTTTTTGGATGGAATGTCCTATAAATATCAAGTCCATCTTATCTAGTGTGTCATTTAAAGCTTGTGTGTCCTTATTAATTTCCTTTTGTTTGATCTCTGCATTGGTGAAAATGGGGTGTTAAAGTCTCCTACTATGATTGTGTTACTGTGGATTTCCCCTTTTATGGCTGTTAGTATTTGCCTTATGTATTGAGGTGCTCCTATGTTGGGTGCATAAATATTTTAAGTTGCTATATCTTCTTCATGCATCGATCCCTTGATCATTATGTAGTGTCCTTCTTTGTCTCTTGTAATAGTCTTTATTTTAAAGTCTATTTTGTCTGATATGAGAATTGCTACTCCAGCTTCTTTTGATTTCCATTTGCATGGAATATCTTTTTTCATCCCCTCAATTTCAGTCTTTATGTGTCCCTAGGTCTGAAGTGGGTCTCTTATAGACAATATATATACAGTTCCTGTTTTTGTATACATTCAGCCAGTCTATGTCTTTTGGTTGAAGCATTTATCCATTTACATTTAAGGTAATTATCAATATGTATGTCCTATTACCATTTTTGTAATTGTTTTGGGTTTGTTTTTGTAGATCTTTTCCTTCTCTTGTGTTTCCTGCCTAGAGAAGTTCCCTTAGCATTTTCTGTAAAGCTGGTTTGGTCATGCTGAATTTTCTTAGCTTTTGCTTGTCTGTAAAATTTTTAATTTCTCCATCAAATATGAATGAGATCCTTGCTGAGTAGAGTAATCTTGGTTGTAGGTTTTTCCCTTTCATCACTTTAAATATGTTCTGCCACTCTCTCCTGGCTTGCAGAGTTTCTGCTGAAAGATCTGCTGTTAACCTTATGGGGATTCCCTTATATGATATTTCTTGCTTTTTACTTTCTGCTTGCAATATTTTTCCTTTGTATTTACTTTTTGATAGTTTGATTAATATATGTCTTGGTGTGTTTCTCCTTGGATTTAACCTGTATGGGACTTTCTATGCTTCCTGGATTGATTGACTATTTTCTTTCCCATATTAGGGAAGTTTTCAACTATAATCTCTTCAAATATTTTCTCAGTCCCTTTCTTTTTCTCTCCTTCTTCTGGGACCCCTATAATTCGAATGTTGGTGCCTTTAATATTGTCCCAGAGGTCTCTGAGACTGTTCTCAAATCATTTCATTCTTTCTTCTTTATTCTGCTCTGTTAGTTATTACCACTATTTTATCTTCCAGGTCCCTTATCCGTTCTTCTGTCTTAGTTATTCTGCTATTGAGTCCTTCTAGAGAATTTTAAATTTCACTTATTGTTTTTTTCATCGTTTGTTTGATCTTTAGTTCTTCTAGGTCCTTATTAAACGTTTCTTGTATTTTCTCCTTCCCATTTCCAAGATTTTGGATCATCTTTATTAGCAAAACTCTGAATTCTTTTTCAGGTAGACTGCCTATTTCCTCTTCATTTGTTTGGTCTGGTGGGTTTTTACCTTACTCCTTCATCTGTTGTGTATTTCTATGTCTTCTCATTTTGTTTAACTTACTGCATTTGGGGTCTCCTTTTCACAGGCTGCAGGTTCTTAGTCCCCATTGTTTTTGTTGTCTTCCCCCAGTGGGTAAGATTGGCTCAGTCCATTGTGTAGGCTTCCTGGTGGAGGGGACTGGTGCCTGTCTTCTGGTGGATGAGGGTGGATCTTGTCTTTTTGGTGGGCAGGACCACGTCCAGTGGTGTGTTTTGGGGTTTTTGTGAACTTATGATTTTAGCCAGCCTCTCTGCTAATGGGTGGGGTTGTGTTCCTCTCTTTCTAGTTGTTTGGCATTGGGTGTCCAGCACTGTAGCTTGCTGGTCGTTGAGTGAAGCTGGGTCTTAGCGTTGAGACGGTGCTCTCTGGGAGAGCTCTCACTGATTGATATTATGTGGGGCTGGGAGGTATCTGGTGGTCCAAAGTCCTGAAATTGGCTCTCCCACCTCAGAGGCTCAGGCTTGACAGCTGCCTGGAGTACCAAGACCCTGTCAGCCACACGGCTTTTGGGAAGTCTGAAGTCTTCTGCCTGCATTCAATAGGTTTTCTGTAAGAGTTCCACATGTAGATGTATTTTTGATGTATTTGTGGGGAGGAAGGTGACCGCCACGTCTTACTCCTCTGCCATCTTGAAGGTCCTCTCTTTTCACACCTCCTGTTCATAGAGGATCCACATTTCATCTGGAAAGGACATAAATCTGGCAATCTCACTTTAGGCCCAGCCCATCCACCTTTTTTTCCTCTGTGCTTAGTCTGTTTCACTTGCTCATAGCAGGTCCTGTGCACAGGCCTTGCCCCCGGCCCTTTCACAACGAACCAGAGTTCGTCGTGAAACAGCTGAGCCGACACCTCAGCTCAGGATGTGCGCTGAAGTCTGTGATCTCTTATATAAGAATACTAATCAACTCCCAAAGTTCTCACTCATAATACCAATATATTGGGCATTGGGATTTAAAAATATGAATCTCAGGGGAAAACAATCAGACCATTGCAGACATAGACCATATGGCCCACAAAGCTGAAAATATTTACTATCTGGCACTTTAGAGAAAACGTTTGCTGACTCCTGCTCTAAACCATGAAGAGGTAAGCATTTAGTTCTTTGTTACATATTTTTGACTGTAGGAATTTATAATTATTTTCAAATATTACACTTTCGTAAATTAATTGTGGTTTTTGGAATGTTAGACAGTTATTTGAGATGCAGATTTTTCTACCTAGTCTACTAGGTCAACTTTTGCAACCAATATGAACATTTAGAAAATAAACAAGTTCAGTGAGATACAGTCAGTAAAATAATGTCTGGCACAGAACTGAAGAGATACGTAAGTGTATGGGTACAACCTGTGGTCATGCAATAACATAATTACTCCACAGCTGCTAACAGCTAAGATTTTGATATCATCAGAACTACTGAATACCAGAGCCCACTGGTAAGTCCAATTTTGCTGGTAAAGCAAAAAAGGAAGTGTGAAATCACCTAAATGTATTCAGTCTAGGTGGAAATGAACTCTTGTACCTTATTTGAGTTATTAGGTAAGTAGATATTCTAATGAGAACTTTTATCCAAACAGTGGTCTTATTACTGACTAATATTTAGCTTTTTTCCCTCTGATATCTTTCTCAGATGTCCTCTGGATGTATTATATTTTGTTAGGAGCCATGCCACTCTGCATGCTCTACTGATAGCTGATCCACCCGAGTTACATGTTCTGAGACTACTGCTAGTTGTGTGTTCACAGTTTCTTTTTGTATTTCCTTTAATCTTCTAGGTCAGAGTGATTTATGCATAGTGTTGTTTCTCCTCTTGCTTCTGCTGTCATCTTCTGTCTTAATGGCATGCTTATGAGGATGGATGCCATTAATAGTCTCACTTGCTTACATTGTATGGATCCATTATAATCTCAATAAAAGAAGGAGAACAGAATGATTCAATTATAATGACTTTAGTGGAAGAAGCTCGTGTATCACGCTGTTTCTTTATCTCTTTTTATTTTTATTTTAACATTTGACTTTTAAAACTTTTTTAAACCAAACTATGAAAAATTAATAAAATTTACTTTTTTGCAATTCTCAATGATTTTTGAAGTGTGTAATTCTTACATAGATTTATTTGCCATACAAAGACTGTTAGCATTTCTACCTTTAGGTCAGGATCCTAACCAGATTACCCAACCTAATATCCATAATTATTTAAATGAATAAACCCAATCTTAAAATCTCAATATTTTTATATAAAGAAGATACTGAAAATATATGTAGCCCTTCATTATGATAAACAATTTTACAATGAGGGGTCCTTAGAATCCTCTTTTGAAAAAATATATTTTTTTAATGTAAAATTTATCCATTTCTTAAAAATTTAGATGTTTATGACTTTGTCTTTTCATTACCTTGGGGCTATATTGAAATAGTCTGATTAAGCAGGTATTTCAGAAGGTATTTATAAATTTGAGTTCCTTTCCAATTTTGAAATGGGGCCAGAATTGACTGTAAGTAAAAGGGTTTCTACCCTACATTTTCAGCTTTTCAAGAAATTAACATGTTTTACTGTTATCACACACGACTCTGGGCCAGAGAGGTTTCTCAATTTTAATCACACTATTATTTTTCCACTTGCAAAGATGTGAGAGCAGTGAAAATATTCTTGCAACAATCAAACTGTCAGTGTTTTTCAGCTGATGAGTTTAGATTACCACTGACACTTTCATACTTCTGGATCTGAGGCTGCTTAGTAACATAAAATTATTACAGTTGTTCTATTGCCATGGGAAGGTGTACATTTATTCCATTTGCCACGATGGCCCCATCTCAAAGAAGCTAACTCAGTGTATCTAATTCCAAGGGACTGAGAAAAGGCTCTATGCACTCTTCATGTAATGTGTGGTCTTCCTTGTGCTATGGAGAGGTTCTGAACAGCAAAGGCTAAATTGTTTTGCATGAATTAAATTTCTGCTTATAGCAAATCTTTACTCCCAGTACCCTGTAGTAACTCAGTACAAATTAGTTAGAAAATTAGGACACATTTAACTTTGTAGTGATAGGATTTTTTTAATGGATTTTCATGGTGACTTTCTAAACAAATACATACGTCTAATGAAGTGAGTATCATAAACAGAAATATACTCTCAGGGCACACTAAAATTAATAATTCCTTTGATAAATAACTCAGGAATCCAAATTTTCTGAATAATAATTCACAGGTTGAAATCAGGACATTGGGTATTACCTGTTTCCACAGGCAATCATTAACCTACATGTCTTAGAAGTCAATCAAGCTCCTTGTTGACTATACAGAAAGTTAAACCAATCAATAGTCCTTAATGGTCCTGGTTCTTCTGCAGATTGCCCTGGAGATATTTTCCAAGGAAATGGCTGAACTAAAGGAAGTTTCTTAAAAAAACTTATTCTTATCTGAAAACGTATATAGTTCTGGCCATTTGATATAGGTGATGTAGTATTATATGCCCTTGGCAAAAGTAAACAATCAATAAATGTTATCAATAATAATTGTTACTAATAGTATATTATTACCAGAAAAAGGCCATCTGAAAGAATATTTGTATTAAAAATATCAATGTCATATGCTTTGTGTCAATTTTAAATTAGGATGAGAGGACTTGGCTGACAGATTTCCTTTTAGATGTTTCTGGGTGGGAAAGGAGGTTCATCTAAAGAAGATCTATGCTTTTAAATGCATATATTATATAAGGCATAATAATGTTAAAATATTCTCATTATTTTAATTTAAATTGTAAGGTAACATGAAAACCATAAATGTCCGTCAAAATGAGATTTAAAATGTGATCATAATGCAAAGTGAGAAGAAATTTCTGGTGTTCTCCTGCTTATCTCTGTAACTGTCTCTTGACTCTTAGCATATTCATGCTCAGCAACCAGTGTTGGCTCCCATTTCTGTGGGGAAATATCAAGCTCTCAGTGCTGTGTTGGCTTGGGGGTATAAATCTGTGTTATACTTAAGAAAAAGTACCTAATGAAGCAACTCAAAAAACTCAGAAGACACAGAAGAATGAATATGGAAGAGCACCTACTATGGTAGAGAGAGGTGAGGACATTCTGATCAGGGTATTTTCTCTGTGTCCTTAAATCCTATTATGTATCAATAGGTTATTGTCACTGTGTACACTCAGAGGTCCACTCAGGTTAAACTATTTCCAATTTTACTTATGTGCTCATGAGTTTTCAAGCCTCCTTCATATGTAATTTTCACAGTATAAGGAGTACAATTAAATGTTTAACTGTTTGCTCTTCCTGTATATAAACTAGATCTTGAAATTCAATCTTCTAATTTTATACATTTTAAAATCCTACTCTATTGTGAAAATCTGCAGCAAAACAAGATTTATGAGACTTTTCATGGACTGTTTTAGCACTATAAAATTTTTATTTTCAAAGGAGATTTTATCCCCCATAGAATTGCATGTATCTTGATAGCTTAAAGGGATATTCATGCTATAAGTACCAGGTTCAATAACTAATGCCTTGGTATAGCCTCACAGTTAGCCCCTGGAGTGGATTTGGGTGAGGCCATAGAAGAAAGTTGAAGAAATATAGCACTATCTGGAAGAGATATAGAGATTCTGTAGTTCACCCTTCAATTGGGATGTTAAATAATTCTGGTCACTATTAAGAGAGCAAAAACTGTAAGTTTACCACAGTCAGATGTTGGTTGTGGTAAACTCAATTTGTTGACAGGAAGAGAGTACAATATTACGTTCTGATGCTAAAGAAAATCAGGTCTAGGATTCTCTTTTCATTTCTTGTTAAATCAATGAAATGATCTATGTGACTCAGTAAATGATATATTTCATGTAAGACTATGATTGTTTCTTCTACCTACATGTTTCTCCTCTGTACTTGAATTCTAAATAATAGAAGCAGCAGGAGTGTCAGGAAACTGTAGCCAAGGATGTACTTCAAGAAATCAATGGGCTTTGACTGGTCAGTTCAATCAAAATAGCTTGTGCATAGTGAAACATCCTAAAATAATTGTAGAGAGACTGGTGGTCTGGGGAGTATGACTGCCAAAATATGTTCTAACTGTTGTTAATTTTATATTTCTTGAAAGGAAAGAGAAGAGAGAATTTGACTACAGCTTTAACCCTCAATCAGGAATTAAGATATGGTGTTTTAGCCAGTAATTGAACTCATGAGTCATTTGACCTTTTACAATCCACTACATTGCTCTTCAATTTTCACTCAGACTATGAAGCTCTTTATGTTTAATTCTGTTCTTCTTCATTTTAATAGTTGTATTTTTTATATCCCATTTAATTCAATGGAAGTCTTGTCAGTGGGAGATAGCAATTAAATCATTGCTAGTTGATCTTCATTCAATTCAGACTTGATAGTTCAATAGATCTGATAAACTTCCATTGTGATAATTAAATATTCAAACAATATGTGAATTGTATCAATTTTTAAACTTATTATAGTTAGATGCTTAGCTCCTTATGGTCCTCTTTTTTTTTTTTTTTTTTTTTTTTTGCAGTACGCGGGCCTCTCACTGTCACGGCCTCTCCCGTTGCGGAGCACAGGCTCCGGACGTGCAGGCTCAGCGGCCATGGCTCACGGGCCTAGCCGCTCCGTGGCATGTGGGATCTTCCCGGACCGGGGCACGAACCCATGTCCCCTGAATCGGCAGGAGGACTCTCAACCACTGCGCCACCAGGGAAGCCCCACCTTATGGTCCTCTTGATTTCTCTTTCCACAACTGACAACTGTTTGGTTTCTGAGTTAGTAGCCATGTTCTGAAAATTAATTTAATTTCTTTTTTAAGGGAAGAAGACAGCTTAATATTTGAGCTCCAACGTTATCTTAGGGCAAGAGTAAGATCAAATTAAATTTGATTATACATTATGCATTTCATTAAAAATATTTACTTCTAAATATTTCTCTGTAAAACTTGGATGTTCCAGTCATTACTACTAATAATGAGATGATAAAATGGTATGTGGTGTTCATCCAAAACCATGGTAACACGACACAGCTCTTTCAAAGTCCCCTTTGCTTGTTGCAACGCTAGCAGTCAATTTAGTAAATGGGGTGGATACCAACCACTGATTTTTCTCATCTCATCATCTTTGAAACCCAGAACCTTCTTGACACAGAGCAAGGTATTTTCTATTCTTAAATCAGCAATAGGCAAGTTTGTTGCTTGTTGCACAAGTAGAAAAAATATACACCAAAAGAGAATGGATGATTGTTAATAGATTCTCTCTGTTCATTTCCTCCATTCACATTCCTTGAAATAATGTGTGTGTTACATCCAGAATGAGCAAAAGAACAGGTGGGTCAGGAGCTAATTGCCAGTAAACTGTTTAATCAAAGACTTGAACTAAACAGTTTTTATCATTTGAATTTTAGCTGAGAAAAAGACCCAAATTATTGATTAATATAGGGATCTCACAGTATGGTAGAGATCATGCTATGCCTTTACCACATCATTACATTTTACTTCTGGAGAAACAGAGAGACCACATCATTACAGTTTACTTCTGGAGAAACAGAGAGATCACATTTCCCATGCTTGCATTTAGGTAGAGCCGTAGAACAAATTCTAATCAATGGAATTTGTGCAGAAGTGATATCCATTTCATCCTTCATCACTCTTTAAATGTCTAAAGGTAAGCAATGCAGTTAAGGACTCTGAGGTCCATGGATGGTGAACCCCTTGAAGCCTAATCACTGAATCACTTTATGAACACCCAGATTGTTCAATGCATTGTTCTTCAAGACTACTACCAGAACCATAGAATGTGCTCCTTCCAATATGTCATTCCTTATAAGTAGTCTATATTTAATTAAGAGATTTAATTAAACAAAAACAAAGACAACCCCCATATGCACTTAAAACAAAACTAGTATCATATGCTTATGTACACTTTGAAAATTCTTGAGCAACCAAAATCTTTAGATATCCATTTATTGTACTATAACCATCAATGAAGGGGTACCTACTATTCTTCCTTTTGTTATTTACTTATGACTTACTGTTAGAAGTTGTTTCAGGGATAGAACACTCAGACCTCACAACCTCTCACTTCCCCAACTTGCTCATTACTTTATTAAATGTCTGATTTTTGTTCTTCTTTCAGTTCCAAACCCAGACTATAATTAGGAAGGGACAATTGGTACTCTGTCCTTGTTCAGCCAAATTTAGAGAGTGTAAACATGAAAATAATAATTTTAAAGTGTTAGTACCTACTTAGCAAGAATTATTAGCTAAAATAAGAAGTTACCAGATGGCACACATGGTTAATAACATCCATCTGTGAGCCACATCATGAATAACAGAGTTGATTTGAGGGCACATTTAGTGTTGCTTACACCAAATATTAAAATAGATTGTAACACCTCTGTTGGGCCATGCTCTATCTGGAGTGTACTGCACATTTGTTTCTTAAGCCTAACCCTAGCAAAATATATGTTTTTGTTCTTGGAGGAGGGAGGAACAAAACATTCTAAGATTGTGGGGACAGAGAAACTATCTTTTCACAGGCTCTGTTGGCCCTACTTTGTCCCCTTCCTCATGAGACTAGTAAATAGAGACAATTTCCAATATACTATGTTTTACCAGGAATAGGTATAGATGGATGAATATACAGATTAAAAGATAGATATAGAGAGATAGCATATATATATATATATATATATATATATATATATATAGAGAGAGAGAGAGAGAGAGAGAGAGAGAGAGAGAGAGAGACTATAATATTGTAGCATAGAGATGAGGCAAACTAGATTCTAAAATAGATAATTGTAAGTATACGATGGGGGTTAAATGTTTGAGATTTAAAGCTAGACTACCTATGTTTAAGTCTCATGTCCATTTCTGGCCATCTGTGTGACTTAGACAAGCAAGTTAACTTCTCTGCAGTTAAATTACTCCCTCTTATCCCACCTAGAAAGTGGGGGTGATGATAATTATATCACGTACATATGAAGGCAGTTGGTAACTGGAAATATTCAATTTTTAAGGTATTTAAACAGATTTTTGAACATAATAAGCATCATATTGGTTTGACTGATTTAATATGTGTGATTGGCTTTGTTCTACTTCTGTTTAAATAGAATAGTTGGCTGTATGAAATTTGTAATATTTTCTAACATAGTGTGATGAGTTAAAGCTAACTATTTTTTTGCGGTACGCGGACCTCTCACTGCTCTGGCCTCTCCCGTTGCGGAGCACAGGCTCCGGACGCGCAGGCTCAGCGGCCATGGCTCACGGGCCCAGCCGCTCCGCGGCATGTGGGATCCTCCCGGACCGGGGCACGAACCCGTGTCCCCTGCATCGGCAGGCGGACTCTCAACCACTGCGCCACCAGGGAAGCCCTAAAGCTAACTTTTAAATGCATTCTACAATATAATATAATGTATTAGCATGTAACTAATCTGGTGTAAATTGGCAGAGAAATATAACTTGAGCCATTATCCAAGTGAAACAAGCTTGGAGACCATGGAAGCTATAAATTCATGTATACTCCATAATAGAGATGTATATTTATTTTTATCCTGCTGATGATTTAAGCAATAGTCTCTGTCACTAGAGCCCATTTGATTTTGTTCCTGCTATGAAATACACTAAAAGTGATGAAAAGTGAAGGGTACGTAAGTGAATTGCCAGAGGCCTTCTTCAGGTTTCCAGAATACCTTGAACTTGTGATAAAACCAGAAATGTCAACATTGCCTTGTTTTCAACTACAGAGTATCACCACTACCATAAGAAACACAGGTATTGAATGTGCATGCAGGTGGGGGACTTTTAAAAACAGTCTGAAAGGCTTGGACATATATCCTGAGTCCATTTTTTTTTTAATTGTAAAAGAGGCTATTAAAATAAGCCATAAAGTACTCATCAGATATAAATAAAATTAAAAATATTTACTAAGTTATATATATTAGACTAGTTGTAGGGTAATATTTATCTTTTAGTTGGAAATCATTTTTGTAACTCCTTTTTGATAACCTATTGCTTTTTGCCTATAAATACTTTAAAGTCATTACTTTGATTTTACATGTAAAATCACACATTTTGAACTTTGAAGTTTATAGTGAAGCTTCAGTTCTATACTACAAGGAGTAAAATAGTCTCTGCTTTTTAAAACAAATATGGGTCACTATTCAGTTTGTGATTTCAAGGAGTAATTTCTATTTTCTTCCTGTAAATATCAGGTTTATATTTTAATAACAGCATGAAAGAATGTCCTGGGTTAATCCAAGGTTATTATTATGTAGAAAGAAAATATTGGGTCTTAGGTAAAATAAATGTAAATATATCTGGGAGTGAGTGAGTATGTATGTGGGTATGTGTTTAAATTCACTATTCTTCCAGTTTGGTGAAAATTATTTCCATAGCTCCCATGCCCTCTTTCATCTTTCTCTTTCTTTACCTAATTTGGCCCTATCTTTGTTGTTCCACCATAAAATGATATATAACTTGGACATATTCATTACAAATATTTGGTGGCATATTGCTGTTGTAACTTTAGCATAGATGGATGGAAATACATCAAAATGTCTTCTCCATACAACCTCAAGAGATATTTGTAATTGCACCACTTGGTAAGGCTAGAAAATCACAGAGGAGCAGGTATACACTAAGACGGGATTAGATCTGACTGTGTTTATAAGCAGATTGGTTTTATTTCCTAAAACATTAAGAAAGAGGTGAAAGGAAAATAAGAAAGTGAGCCAAAGTGTCCACTTAATCTAAAAGAAGCTCTTTAATACGGGGTGGACATTATAGTCAAATTTAAGGTAGGAGGGAGGATAAAATGTTTCTTTTATTCCATGACCCTGTATAAATTAGGAGAGTATAGGTTATAAACAACCCCAACATCTTGGTCACTTAATACAACAAAAGTTTACCTCTCACTTCTGCATGGCCTGCTATTGGTTTTGGTGACTCTGCAGGGCACTGCTTTCAAAACATGCTTGCGTGGTGACTAAGAAAGAAGAGAAGCCTGTGGAGTTAAGCATCAGCTTTGAAACATCCACTTGGAAGTAATACATACCACTTTGTTCCTTATATAAGTTGCACTGAGAGCTTTTATTAAAGCAAGAGTTTAAAAGGATTTCTTTGTAGAAGTCTTACCCAACCTACAGGAGGGCAGGGAAAGAACAAATGAAAAAGGCAGACCACTCCAGAGTGGTAGGTGGCAAGTTTAATAAAAAACAGAACTTAAGGTTTGTCTTGAGCAGCAAGAAGACAAGTAGGTTTCTGTGCACACCCCCCCAAAATCATAAAAGTTTATATAAAGGCCTTAGCTGTGTTCTTTCACATATATAGGAGGCTTTAACTGAGTTCAGTCACATAACAGTCTAGATAACCTCAACACCACATTTCTATTTCAAGGCTGTGTTCATGGAGCAGTATTGGAAGCAGGAAAGGCAAGCAAACCTCACATTCCAATGATAGGGGAGAGGGTGCAAGCCTCCAATTGCCTGGGTTTAGCTTCCAGGTCAACTGGAGATCATGCCTTTTTTTTGGCCTCCCCAACAGTGTATATACATATGAATGTACATATATATACTATTTCTATATATGTATACAATCTGTGTGTATATATAAAAATTATTATATTATATATAATATAAATTACATACTATATTATTTATATATTGTATATTACATATAATTTAACATGTAGATTTATTCATTTATTCAACTTTGAATTGGAATTAAAAATGTATTTTTCTGTTCCTAGACTGACAGAAGCAGGGGTCAATAGAACATACTCTTAAACATGTAACTTTTCAGTATTATGGAAATGTAATATAGTTATTTCCATTACTTTCTTCCAAATGTCAATGTATGATAGTCTCACTCCTTCCTCCTAGTGCTATAAAACCTAATCCCATGTTTTTTTATTCCTTATTGATTGGACTTCTCTGACAGTTGACATATTTGACCATGACTTCTTCCCAAATCTTTCTTTTCTTTTGATTTCTTTGACACTAGCATTTTTGTCTCTTCTTCTTCCTCCTCAGTTTCCTTCTCTGACTACTCTTATATTTAGGATTAGATCTACCCCAGAATTACTGTAAATCCCATTCTCTTCTCATTCATCATATTTTACTTCAATATTATTTGCCCAATACTGTCTTGATTTGTGGGATTTAGGGAAACCAGTGGCCAACTGTGGCTACAATGAGGCCTTCAGGTTTGGAAAGAGTTGGGATGATGATGCTTATCTGCAGAAAAAGGGAGGAGAATATTATTCCCAGGAAATAACATGAATAAGAAACCAAAGTCTGACAACTAAGGCCAATTGGTCATGCAGAAAAATATTCAGTGGATCATAAGCAACATTCAGGGTCAGATAAGATTGAATTTCTGGTATAAACAGAGGGTTTGCAGAGTCAGATAATGATAATTATACCAGTAGCTAAAGTTTAAGAGCTCATTCTATGTTGGATACTTACAAGCAATTTACATATTTAGGTTTTCAGTGATTTCTCTGAAACTCTTGGGGCCAATTATGTTTTGTATTTCAGAATATTTCAAATTTTAGAAAGCTAGTACACTATATTATTGGCAATTCCTCCAAATAATACATGAATATTCCCACTATGTGTGATAAATAAAGATTACAAATAGCCTCTCTACAGGTCAAGTCAAATTTTGCCATCGAATGATTTTGCAAACAAACAAACACAACAACAACAAAAAAATAAAAACTTTCAGTTTTCAGAACTGTGGGTTTCAGAATTACAGAAAAGGTATTCTTTGCCTAAATAATCTCATTAAATCATGGCAAAATATTAAATCACTATTATTATTCACATTTACAGACTGGAAAACTAGAACGTAAAGAAAATAATCCACAATACGTAAGTGGTATATGACAAAGCTAGTGGTTGAACTCAAGCCTCTTTGACAATCCCTTCCTTCCATTATCCCCTCACTGTAGTGACTCAGTGAGGACATTCCAAGAAACATGAGTGGTCTTTGAAGCCAATCTCCATAAACTATATTGAAATAGTCTCTAATTGCACATGTTCCAATAACCTTTATATACCTGTGACTTCCAAATCCATCCATAGAGCGTGTGTCTCTCTGAATGTCTCTAGACCCATATTGCTAACTACCTAGGTATATATCCATCCGCATGAGTCCTCAGACTCCTCTAAGCCCATAAATTCAAAACTATACCAGGATTTTTGCTGCCAATTGAGGACCTCCTTCTTTAGCCTGTATCTTCATTAGTACATTTTCCACTTTTAAATCTCAGACTTCCTTTTGATTGCTACTTCTAATAAAGATATTTATTGTTCCTTGCTTGGATTATTTCAGTTTAGGATATACCTCTTCAAGTCTTCCCTCTTCAATTGCTACAAAGATTTTGTTTACAACCATTTCATTTAATTATACCCTTCAGTAATGATATATCAATAGCTTCCAGTATCTACAGGAGAATTTTCAAATTTCTTAACAAGCCATAAAACGTCTTCCTAGATCTGACCCATTTTACCATTCTAATTACACCTCATACCATCCCCACAATCTTTATAATCTAATCATATTGAACTTCCAGATTAGTTTTTGTTGTCTGTGCCTTTTATTTTTTAAATATCTTTATTGGAGTATAATTGCTTTACAATGTTGTGTTAGTTTCTGCTGTATAACAAAGGGAATTAGCTATATGTATACGTATATCCCCATGTCCCCTCCCTCTTGTGTTTCCCTCCCACCCTCCCTATCCCACTTCTCTAGGGTCACAAAACACCGAGCTGATCTCCCTGTGCTATGTAGCTGCTTCCCACCAGCTATCTATTTTACATTTGGTAGTGTATATATGTCAATGCTACTCTCTCACTTCGTCCCAGCTTACCCTTCCCCCTCCCCTTGTCCTCGCTCTTTTGTGCCTGGGTATGTTAGCATACAGTCCTTGCTGTCTGGATTTTCTCTCTTCCTCTGTTCTTCCTGATAAACCCATTTCTCACAACCCAGGTCATACATTACTTCCCATGTAGCTTCATATAGTACTGAGGCAGAGATAATATTCTCACTTTTAGGCTCAGATGGCACTTTATTCAATGTTTGAGTCAATAATTATCACCCTGCATTTTATTTATTCATGTGTCTTGAACATTCACTATTTGAGTTTCTAGATGACAGAGATCAGTAAAAAAAAAAAAAAAAAAAAAGATAATCTTTACTCACAGATTATTAAATATATAGTGCATGTTTGTTAAATAGTTGAATTAGAATTTTAATTTAATTTAGGTTATTATGAATTATACCACAGCCTACTCTTAATTATCTTTGATCATTAAACAATAAGAATAAAAAAGCAGGAGTTAACCATAGTAGATTTTGGACCACTGTGACCTAAAAAAATCTTAGAAATTCACAGGAAAATGATCCTCTGTACCTGTTTGCTCCTATTCTCTTCTCTACTTTTATCAACATGAAAGCTACCTAGATATGAGGGTAATGGATAGTTCAACATGGAATTATCTAGAGTTGCAGAGTATTACATAACATAAAATATTTTTAGTTAAATTTGCAAAACTGAAAGTGGTAGATTCACTATTAATAATCCAAAGCAAGGCACTTAAATGATTTTTGGGTAAAAAAGAGTGACAGTACTTTAAATTTATGTTAACTAGCTTCATGAGAATTTAAGATGCACAATATGAGATGAGGCAGTCTACTTTTGCTTATCATACCATGAAGAAAGTGATACTTCTTTACTATTTCAGGATCATTTTCATCTTTTATCTGTTAGTAAATCTTCTACCATTATGTTAAAATGAAAGCCATCAGCGTAGGCTTAAATAACATAACTACTAAAACATAGAAGGAAATAAAAGAAAATGAAGTGGAGCAACATTAAATATTTATTTTTGTTGATTAAAATTTCAATTGGGGAGGGTTACTTATAATTAATTATTCAAAACTTGAAGTTTTATCTTAGAAAATGGTTATTCTATATATAAAAAAGAACAAAATTAAATTTCAAGGAGATTAATATATTAGTATATATGACATAGTCTATTATTACATAATATATTTTCATTAAAAATAAAAACTCTTCCAAAAGTAAACAGTGTGGAATTTAGAACCATAATTTACCATATGTCCTGAAAAAAAATTATATGTGTGTGTGTGTGTGTGTTTGTGTGTGTGTGTGTGTGTTAGTCCAGGTCCTATTAGCAGCTGACACCAGGATGGGATTAAATGTGCAATCACTGATTAAATGTGCAAACACCTATGTGAGAAGAAATGGGGAGGGGGCTGAAAAGTATGGGAGAACCATCAGATCATGCTGCAAGTCTATGCCCAAGTGAAGGAGAGAGAGAGAGAGAGAAAGAAGATTGAATGGAAGCATTCTATATTGCTGTACAATTTGAGGAAGGTTCAATGGGGCCATACGGAGGCCATGAGCCAACTTCAGCCATGAAAGAATTAGTTCTCCAGTAATGAGCATGCCTTATTCTGTCCACTGCACTTAGTCACTGGGTGAGATCAGCCTGTGCTCTCCATATTCGGAGGACTGTGAGGTGTATTCTCATGTCCACTGAAATATCTTCCTCACTTCTGTTTCTTTGAGATACAATACCATGTGTTGGAATAACAGGAAAACTAGTAGTTAGATGTTCTGAATTCCACATTCTTAACTTTGTCAACTTGGAGAGATTGGTTTCTTCATAAAAAGTTCAGATGAGAAATTATCTAAGGCATCCATGGATTCGGTAAAATATGTAACTTCTCTGCTCAGTTGACAGGGCAATGCCTGGCCATGGGAAAATTAAACTTTGGAAGTTTCATTTAGAATAATTCTTATGTTTATATTTTCTAGTAGATGTTCTAGGATGGCAGTTCATCATAATCTTTTCCTGATCCCCTACTTCCCCTTCTCTTCTTCTCCTGTAGAGAAGATAGAGATTAATACTCTCTATCTCAGGTTCCTTTGCAGGCAGGGGAGCTACATGATACAGTTCTGGAAAATGAAATGTAAAGGGATATCTTTGGAAGAGTTAGGACTGGTTTTGTTTCCCAATAAAAAGAAACAGGTGTTCCTAAGCACCGCCCCTTCCTCTTCCTTTCTTCCTTGAATGTGGAAGGTACATCTCAAATTGCAATTGCTAGCTTGCAACCATAGTGAAAAGTATGTTAACAAAAGTCACCAAAGGACAGTATGATGAAAGACAGATCACTGAGCAGCCTGATGCATATCCAAGTATTTAGCATTCACAGTATCAAATACTTCTTCCTACAAATTCTATCCCTGAAGTGATCTGACTTGTCTGTTCTCAACACAATCACTTGATATTTTTATAATGTTTTAAAATTGTTATTTACCACATCCAAAATTACCTTTTCGGTGACTCATTCCTTCAATAAATAAATATATGTATTTTGAGTACATGGCTAGCTAGTGTGATACATTAACACATGTTAGGGTATTAAAGGATTATAAAGAGTTAACAGAATGTATTTGTACTTTAGAGGGTCTTCTGGAGAATGGGCCTTACCTCTAAGATAGTTTTTAAAATAGGGAGGCATCATTTAAGAAATCCTTCACCTCCCACCAGGATTCAGTCATTTAGTCTGCATTTACTAAGGGCTTATCCTAGAACCAATAAATATTTATCAGATTTCTGAAACTTCTATATTTTAAGTAGTTTATTTATATGAGTTTTGTTTGGGTTGAGTATGTTGAGTCAGAAATATGGTTTTGAGGGGATCAGAAATGGAAGCAAAAAAATTCCAGAAGTTGCAGGTATTATGTTGGAAGTGTTTTATTTTTCTTATAAAAAAGACTTCTTTCATTTTTAACTTCAATTCAGGATATTTTTATTTAAAAATTTTAAGACTAACAAAGGACCAATTTATACCATCTGCTTCAGTTTTACTCTGATGCAGATTTTCTCTTCATTTTTTTTTTCTCTTTAAATAGACATTCTGTTTGGCACCTTGTGCTTAAGTACATGTCTTTGAGTAAAAAATGTAGTTTGTCTGACTTCCTGTCAAACCAATATTTATTCACAAATATCTGTTGTGTTGCTTTCTCACATAAAATCATATAGCACTTTTTCCATGTGAAGAGTTGGCTAGTCGGTGGTAGTATGAGCGGCCAGCTGGAGCTTTTACAGTTTTTAGTATGCCAGCTGCTTTCATGATGGACAAACTGTTCCCTGCCTTTAGTTTTACTTTTTTTTTTTTAATGGGAGTGCATTCCTTTTGCTTTTTTTTTTTTTCTGTACGCGGGCCTCTCACTGTTGTGGCCTCTCCCGTTGCGGGGCATAGGCTCCGGACGCGCAGGCTCAGCGGCCATGGCTCACGGGCCCAGCCGCTCCACGGCATGTGGGATCTTCCCGGACCAGGGCACGAACCCGTGTCCCCTGCATCGGCAGGCAGATTCTCAACCACTGCGCCACCAGGGAAGCCCTCCTTTTGCTTTAATTATGAGAGGAGAGGATATTGCTTCTTATATTCTACATGTACACATTTTGATTGCTCAGTAACAATAAAAATAACATTTCTTTTGAAACTATTATCCTGGTGAACTGTTCTTGAGACAAAGGCCAGCCAAATACCTAACATCCATCTCTGTAAGACATCTTTCAAATACCTTAGAAGAGTTCATTGCAAGTTCCTCTTAAGATGGCACATATAAAGAAGACGGACATGGAATAGTTGCTGGACAGGTAGACTAAGATATTTTACTTGAATAGTTGCTGGAATGGTAGACCAGGGTATTTTACTCATGAAGGTATATTTTGTGTGGAGTTATTACTGCACAACTCTAACATTTTTGCCTGTCCCTGCTACTGCTCTAGGAATGTGAGGCTTAGACCTGCCTATCTTGACTCAGCTTTGGACTACTTTACAATGAATGAGAATATCACAAAATTATTTTCTGTAAGTTATTTGACTGTATTTCTGAAATAAACTTGAAATGTGAATTGTGAGCAAGAAAAGCCCCAGTATACTGAAAATGTACTAAGTTTTCTTGGCTATTTATTAATCTTCTATAAGAATGCTTCTGTTTCTGTCATTCTCCTCATAAATCATTTATTAGCCTAGTGACAATTGGGACAAAAACTAATTTCAGCAGTGATTAAGTAGAAAATTCTTAGTCTTCAAACTCACCGTATAAACACCCATTACCTTAAAGAGGCTTACAATTGTCTCTACTAACAATAACACTTCTACTTATTTGCAAGTTAAACCAGAAAAAAATTAAAAACTAAATCAGATTATATAAACAGCCTAGAGTTTGGAAATAAAGATATTACTGAGTAGGAAATTGAAAATTTTAGCCAAAGATGTTTCTAAACTCTTATATGATTTGGAATATAAAATCTTGTATGAATAAGGAAATACACAAATCATGTCCACTTTTGTTAAAATGTGATTATCAAATATTTCTCTCTCTAATACTACCTAAGTGAGCTTAAAGAGAAAAACTTTTTTCCCCTTAAGTGCATTTTTTAGCTAAAGAATTCATGAAGGCAAATAGTATTCACATAATTCATTAATTCACTCACACATTCAAAAACACTGCTATGTAATCAACTATGCACAGCAGTTATGTACATACCATCAAATGAGCTTTACTCCAAGGTTTTAACTGTTACTTAAATTGTGTTAACCTGAAAATTGGACAAATAGTTGGGGTAGTATTTTTTTTTTTTTTTTTTTTTTTTTTTGCGGTGTGTGGGCCTCTCATTGTTGTGGCCTCTCCCGTTGCAGAGCACAGGCTCCGGACGCGCAGGCTCAGCGGCCATGGCTCACGGGCCCAGCCACTCCGTGGCATGTGGGATCCTCCCGGACCGGGGCACGAACCCGTGTCTCCTGCATTGGCAGGCGGACTCTCAACCACTGCACCACCAGAGAAGCCCCTGGGGTAGTATTTTGAGGGAGTGATACTGTAGATCTGAATTTACCTTATGTATACTTCAGATAATGAACTTAAGAGTTGACAGTCTTCTTTATGCTGCTACTTAGAGAATGAGATTAACATGATACTACCTTGAAAATTTCTAAAGATTGTGAGAATTGAGTAAATGGAAATAAAAAGGAAACTTATACCTAATGATAGTTTACTCTCTCTTTAGAAATTTTAAAGTGTGGGATCATATATATGTTTGAAATTGTATTGAATCTAGATGTGTGACAAAAGATTGTTTCAATTTATTTTGCTAGGAAGGAAAGTATGTTCTGTAAATGATCCATAGATGCAATACAAATTAATGACTGTTAAAATTATTTTATTTCTTATATATACATAGATACACATGTATGTAATATAATTGTACTTGCCTTTCGATTATTTGAAATTTAATAAAGAAGTTTATTTATGGAGTATCTTTCTTGATCTAATTAATGGAGTACAACTGAGTATATTTAAAAAATTGTTATCTAAGTACACATGCGAAAATATCTATCCAGACATGGATTTAGATGAGATATGCATTCACTATTTTCCCTTCATTTTTTGATCCATAGTGTACAAATATCAATGCTGCATTAAAAATCAAGGCTTTAAGGACTTATCAAATTATTTGAGTTAACATTTAAATTTCTGTTGGCAACTATTGGGTGGGCCAAAAGGTTTGTTCATCTTTTTTAGTAAGCTGACTCTAGTAGCACTTAGTTGTCTTTAACTTCATTCAAAACAATTTTGTAAGACTGTATGTGACAGCTGTCATATCAGCATGCATTTAAAAAAAGACTTATCAAAGTTGGTGAATTTTTGTGTAGCCATTTTAATATTGAAGATGGAAGAAATAAAGCAACATTTTCAGCATATCATGCTTTATTATTTCAAGAGAGGTTAAAATGCAACTGAAAAGCACAAAAAGATTTGTTCAGTGTATGAAGAAGGTGCTGATCGAACGTGTCAAAAGTGTTTTGTGCTAGAGATTTCTCACTGGACGATGCTCCACTGTCGGGTAGACCAGTTGAAGTTGATAACGATCAAATTGAAACAACAGTTGAGAACAATCAATGTTATATCAAGCAGGAGATAGCCGACATACTCAAAATATCCAAATCAAGCCTTTAAAATCACTTGCACCAGCTTGGTTATGTTCATCGCTTTGATGTTTGGGTTCCACATAAGTTAAGCGCAAAAAATCTTCTTCACCATATTTCCGCATGCGATTCTCTACTGAAACATAATGAAAACGTTCTGTTTTTAAAACAAATTGTAATGGGCGCTGAAAAGTGACACTATACAACAATGTGGAATGGAAGAGATGGTGGGGCAAGTGAAATGAACCACCACCGACCACACCAAAGTCTGGTCTTCATCCAAAGAAGGCGACGTTGTGTATACAGCGGGATTGGAAGGGAGTCCTCTATTATGAGCTCCTTCCAGAAGACCAAATGACTAATTTCAACAAGTACTACTCCCAGTTAGAATAACTGAAAGCGTCACTCGATGAAAAGCGTCCAGAATTAGTCAATAGAGAATGCATCACCTTCCATCAGGATAATGCAAGACTGCATGTTCCTTTGATGACCAGACAAAAACTGTTACAGCTTGGCTGGGAAGTTCTGATTCATCTGCCGTATTCACTAGACATTGCACCTTCAGATTTCCATTTATTTTAGTCTTTACAAAATTCTCTTAATGGAAAAAGATCTCAATTCCCTGGAAGACTGTAAAAGGCACCTGGAATAGTTCTTTGCTCAAAAAGATAAAAAGTTTTGGGAAGATGGAATTATGAAGTTGCCTGAAAAATGGCAGAAGATAGTGGAACAAAAGGGTGAATGCATTGTTCAATAAAGTTCTTGGTGAAAATGAAAAATGTGTCTTTTATTTTTACTTAAAAAACCCAAGACACTTTTTGGCCCACCCAATATTGTAACACTAATTGTAATTTTGAATGTTTAGACTTGCATTAATAAATTGCAGAATAAATATTTATTACTAGGACAAAAATGACATTTGCTACTGATTTATAAATGAACAAAGCAAACACTGAGAACAAAGTAAATGGATATAACTCTTGATTCCTGCTGACTCAGCATTTGTTGTCACCATTTATCCAAATTCTACTCTTACAAAAAATCATACATAAACAAAACAAAAACACAACTTTGGATCTTGGCTTAAAATTATACATGTTTTGTTTAAATATACTTTTAAATTTGTAACTTCTATTGGATTAAAACAAAAGCAGGACCCACACCAGGCTAGGGAAACACTTTCTCTTAGTTTACTATTTTGAAATTGTTTATATATTGATTAATTGGTCTAGTTAAATAAGCTGCTCTGATATAGAACAGTTTTTGAGAGACATATAAATTAATTTCAAAGATATTTTATATATACATAATTTATATATTTATTATATATTATGTTTAAAATGAATTTTCACCAAAATAAAATATGTACATGGTAAAAAATAAAATTTCATGAAGGATCTTATTAAAAAAAGCTGTGTTCTCACAATCTTACCTTTCCTACCTCTGCTCACTTGTATGAGGTAAATTATTTGTTATCTTTCTTATTTTAGTTCTTCTGGTGATTGCCTACATAACTCTTGAAAGTATACCTATTTGTGTCTTATTGATATATCAGAGTTGGACAGTACATGGTGATATGCTGATTTATCTACTTTTACCAACTCTTTTCTTCTCAGCTTTCATATTTATATTTTGAGTTTTCCATTTGCTAAGATAGTAGCTTTAATTAATGTAATGAAACTTTTTTGTCTTGTTTCATATATATATATATTTTAACATCTTTATTGGAGTATAACTGTTTCACAATGGTGTGTTAGTTTCTGCTTTACAACAAAGTGAATCAGCTATACATATACATATGTTCCCATTTCTCTTCCCTCTTGCATCTCCCTCCCTCCCACCCTCCCCATCTCACCCCTCTAGGTGGTCACAAAGCACTGAGCTGATCTCCCTGTCATATACTTCTGATAATATTTTTAAGCCCCCAATTTATAGGAAAGTATGTCAGAAACTCTATCCTTTGCTCTACCATTCCTGAAAATTTCAAGTCTCACCTTCTCTTTATACTCTGTCTTGCAGCTATAATCAAGATTTTCTGTTTATACTTCAGTTGATTCTTATATTTGAAAACTAATATATCATGACTATTCCAATATTGTTCAAATTGGGACTAAGTCACTAAGATTACATTTCCTTCTCACCTATACATTGTCTTAAACCTGAGCCACTCTAATTGAATATTCTTAGCATTTAGGATTAAATGTATTCAATTTTTTAAAGCTCATTATTTGCTAAAAGACGTGTCATAGTTTCACTTTTTAAAAATATTTGACAAGCTTTTTTGTGTTGTTTGATTTGGTTTGAGTTTTTAGTTTAAGTGTATGTTGTGTGTGTATTAATTAGCACATCCTCAAGTCAGTTAACTTTTCTGCACCAAGTGTAATAGATCCTGTCTCGTGGAACCCTCCATTCTCCTGGTACATTATTCCTTCTTCATTCCTTTAACCACTGCTTTTCAGCACCTATTAGGTGTCAGATATTTTAGACACTTGGATTATATTAGTAGCTGGAAGTTACGTAGACCTTCATTTTGGGACCTCTTTTAAAGTGCATTTATAGTTTAAAGTCTATGTTTTTCAAGATTCTGTGCCTTTCAACTTCTTGATTTTTATTTCACTTTATTGGACAATATACTGAAGTAAGAATAGGTGTACCAGAGCTAACATTTTTGAGTCCATCAATATTTGAATGTGGTTTTATTCCGACCTCACAATTGATTTGTATCTATGTCTTCTAGATGCCAAACTTTCCTTCAGAAGCACCAAGACATTTCTCTATTGTCTTCCTGCATCAAGTTTTCTGATGGTTAGTTTGATAGTACTTTGTAGTGGGCTTATTTTCTCCAATTTAGAAGGACTTAGGATATTTTATTTAGACACAGATTTCAGAAATTTTATGAGACTAAAGCTTTTATCCCTTCTCTGCTTTTGAAACTGTTGTTCAGTATTTCTAGTAATTATCCATTACCATTCTTCCATCGTTTTTTCTGCTCTCTAATTCAGGGACTTTTATCATATTTTAAATTCCAAGTGTTTATTCTTTTTCTCCGATATATATTCCTTTTTATTAGAATAATATTTTATGTATGCCATATATTGTCAAAAATCCTGCAAATAATATGCAGAGTTTAAAATATGTTTTCTCTAATCTCCTCAATTATCTGTTTCCCCAGAGGTCAGTATTTTTATTTGATTTTGATCTTTGTATTCCATGCTACTGATTCTCTAAATAGACCAGCTTATTGACTCTCTGTTTACACAAAGATGGTAGGCTTGAGTAGCTCCCATGTGCTTCCCTCCTTGCCTTGTGTTGTGCAAGTATATCTTTTTTTCTATACAATCCTAGAAGGAATTAGTGAAGACCCCCTATGGGAGAAACTGATGAAATTTCTTGGAGTATGATTAAGATTTAATCAGAAAAAGATGTTAGAAGACTACTAGCTAGAAAGGAATGTGAATAGGAAACAGAATGATGCTGTGTAGAGAAAACTAGACAGTACATTCTTGTTTACTGGATAGACAGAGAGGTGACATAGGCTTTGAGGCTTGCATTATGGGCAAGGCCAAGTCATGGGGACCGTCGATTTGTCTGAGCAGATTGGAAAAAGAGTCCAGTTAGACTCTATAATCTTCCAGATTAAGATGGACTTGAACTGAGAATTAGTAAGGAAAAATTAATGAACTAGGCAATTGGTAGTACGTGATGGAAAAAAAAAAAGAAAAAAATACACACGACATAGAGAAAAAAATAATTTGACCAACAGGAGAGAAAAGTGGATCAGTAATGACTTCAGGTATGTAGCTTAGGTACTTGAATAGATGGTTTTGCTACTGACGACTGTAGTCCATTCACAAAAAGAACTGATTGAGGATAAAAGATCACTGATTCTGACTGGAATATGTTGCATATGAGGGGACACTGAGGCATTCAGGTGGGATATAGAATAGTGAATTTTAGAAATCTGAAGTTTACTAAAATAGCTAAGGTTTAAACAACAGAGTGGAGAGTCAATTTCTCATAGATAGTAATCAAAAGCATGATAATATCTGAGAAAATATAGTAGGAACCAAAAAAATGAAATAATTTGAAGGAGAAATACTAAAAAAAGCCAAATGTTAAAAAGGTAGTTAAAGAAAGGCATCAGAAAACTGAAATATGATTATCAGAAAGTTAGAAGTCGTAAAATAGGGCATGAGTATATGGGAACTGAGGGAGAACACAGTTTTAGATGGAAGGTGTGGTGAATATTTTCTTCTTTTTTTTTCTTTTTTGAATTGAATTGAATTTTTTTAAAAATACAGCAGGTTCTTAATTAGTTATCTATTTTATACATATTAGTGTATATATGTCAATGCCCTCTCCCAATTCATCACACCACCACCCCCTACCCCCACTTACCCCACTTGATGTCCATACATTTGTTCTCTACATCTGTGTCTCTATTTCTGCCTTGCAAACCAGTTCACATTTTTCTAGATTCCACATATATGTGTTAATATACAATATTCGTTCTTTTCTTTCTGACTTACTTCCCTCTGTATGACAGTCCCTAGGTACGAAGGTGTGGTGAATATTTTCTTCTTTTTTTTTCTTTTTTGAATTGAATTGAATTTTTTTAAAAATACAGCAGGTTCTTAATTAGTTATCTATTTTATACATATTAGTGTATATATGTCAATGCCCTCTCCCAATTCATCACACCACCACCCCCTACCCCCACTTACCCCACTTGATGTCCATACATTTGTTCTCTACATCTGTGTCTCTATTTCTGCCTTGCAAACCAGTTCACATTTTTCTAGATTCCACATATATGTGTTAATATACAATATTCGTTCTTTTCTTTCTGACTTACTTCCCTCTGTATGACAGTCCCTAGGTACATCCATGTTTCTACAAATGACCCAATTTCATTCCTTTCTATGGCCGAGTAATATTGTATTGTATATATGTACCACAACTTTATCCATTCATCTGTCGATGGGCATTCAGGTTGCTTCCATGACCAGGCTATTGTAAATAGTGCTGCAATGAACATTGGGATGCATGTGTCTTTTTGAATTATGGTTTTCTCTGGGTATATGCCCACTAGTGACCCAGCAATGGCTGGGTCATATGGTAGCTCTATTTTTAGTTTTTTAAGGAACCTCCATACTGCTCTCCATAGTGGCTGTACCAATTTACATTCCCACCAACAGTGCAAGAGGGTTCCCTTTTCTCCACACCCTCTCCAGCATTTGTTATTTGGAGACTTTTCAATGATAGCCATTGTGACTGGTGTGAGGTGGTACCACATTGTATCAATAGTTTCAATTTGCATTTCTCTAACAGTATTAAATGTTAGTCATCCAAAACACACCTTCACAGAAACATCTAGAATAATGTGTAGTTTTGATTTGCATTCCTCTAATAATTAGCAGCTTTTCATGTGCCACTTGGCCATCTGTATGTCTTCCTTGGAGAAATGTCTATTTAGGTCTTCTGCCCATTTTATGATTGGGTTGTTTGTTTTTTTAACATTGACCTGCATGAGCTGTTTATATATTTTGCAGATTAATCCTTTGTCTGTTGAATTGTATGCAAATATTTCTCCCATTCTGAGGGTAGTCTTTTCATCTTGTTTACGGTTTCCTTTGCTGTGCAAAAGCTTTTAAGTTGCATTAGGTCCCATTTGTTTAATTTTGTTTTTCTTTCCATTACTCTAGGAGGTGGGTCAAAAAAGATCTTGCTGTTATTTATGTCAAAGAGTGTTCTTGCTATGTTTTCCTCTAAGAGTTTTATACTGTCAGCTCTTACATTTAGGCCTTTAATCCATTTTAAGTTTATTTTTGTGTATGGTGTTAGGGAGTGTGCTAATTTCATTCTTTTACATGTAGCTGTCCAGTTTTCCCAGCACCACTTACTGAAGAGACTGTCTTTTCTCCACTGTATATCTTTGCCTCCTTTGTCATAGAATAGTTGACCATAGGTGCGTGGGTTTATCTCTGGGCTTTCTATCCTGTTCCATTGATCTATAATTCTGTTTTTATGCAAGTACCATATTGTTTTAATTACTGTAGCTTTGTAGTTTAGTCTAAAGTCAGGGAGCCTGATTCCTCCAGCTCCATTTTTTTCCCTCATGATTGCTTTGGCTATTAGGGGTCTTTTGTGGCTTTAGCTATTAGGGTGTTTTTGTGTCTTCATACAAATTCTAAGATTTTTTTGTTCTAGTTCTGTAAAAAATGTCATTGGTAAATTGATAGGAATTGCATTGAATCTGTAGATTGCTTTGTGTAGTATAATCATTTTCACAATATTGATTCTTCCAGTCCAAGAACATGGTATATCTCTCCATCTGTTTGTCACCTTTGATTTCTTTCACGAGTGTCTTATAGTTTTCTGAGTACAGGTCTTTTACCTTCTTAGGTAGGTTTATTCCTTGGTATTTTATTCTTTTTGTTGCAATGGTAAATGAGATTGTTTCCTTAATACCTCCTTCTGATTTTTCGTTCTTAGTGTATAGGAATGCAAGAGATTTCTGTGCATTAATTTTGTATCCTGCAACTTTACTACAGTGAGCAACTTTACCAAGGATTAGCTCTAGTAGTTTTCTGGTGGCTTCTTTAGGATTATTTATGTATAGTATCATGTCATTGGTAAACAGTGACAGTTTTACTTCTTCTTTTCCAGGAGCATTTTCTGCATCTATTGAGATGCAGTTTGTTAATATGGTGTATCACATTGATTGATTTGTGTATATTGAAGAATCCGTGCATCCCTGGGATAAATCTCACGTGATCATGGTATATGATCATTTTAATGTGCTGTTGGATTCTGTTTGCTAGTATTTTGTTGAGGATTTTTGTGTCTAAGTTCATCAGTGATACTGGCCTGTAATTTTCTTTTTTTTTGTAGTATCTCTGTCTTGTTTTAGTATCAGGGTGATGGTTGTCTTGAAGAATGAGTTTGGGAGTGTTCCTTCCTCTGCAATTTTTGGAAGAGCTTGAGAAGGATAAATGTTAGCTCTTCTCTAAATGTTTGATAGAATTCACCTGTGAAGCCATGTGGTCCTAGACTTTTGTTTGTTGCAAGATTTTTAATCACAGTTTCAATTTCATTACTTGTGATTGGTCTGTTCTTATTTTCTATTTCTTCCTGGTTCAGTCTTGGAAGGTTATACCTTTCTAAGAATTTGTCCATTTTTTCTAGCTTCTGCTCTGATCTTTATGATTTCTTTCCTTCTACTAACTTTGGGTTTTGTTTGTTCTTTCTCTATTTTTTTTAGGTGTAAGGTTAGAATGTTTATTTCAGATTTTTCTTGTTTCTTAAGGTAGGATTGTATTGCTATAAACTTCCCTCTTGAACTGCTTTTGCTGCATCCCATAGGTTTTGGATCATTGTGTTTTCATTGTCATTTATCTCTAGGTATGCTTTGATTGCCTCTCTGATTTATTCAGTGATCTCTTGGTTATTTAGTAACGTACTGTTTAGCCTCCATGTGTTTGTAATTTTTATATTTTTTTCCCTGTAATTTATTTTTAATCTCATAGTGTTGTGGTCGGAAAAGATGCTTGATATGATTTCAATTTTCTTAAATTTACCAAGGTTTGATTTGTGACCCAACATGTGAACTATCCTGGAGAATGTTCTGTGTGCACTTGTGAAGAAAGTAATCTGCTGTTTTTAGATGGAATGTCCTATAAATATCAATTAAATCTATCTAGTCCATTGTGTCATTTAAAGTTGTGTTTCCTTACAAATTTTCTGTCTGGATGATCTGTTCATTGGTGTGATGTGTTAAAATCCCTTATTATTATTGTGTTGGTGTCAATTTCCTCTTTTATAGCTGTTAGCAGTTGCCTTATGTATTGAGGTGCT
>NC_041214.2:123519655-123608914 GCF_002837175.3 Physeter macrocephalus
CCTCAGTATTTTATTCTTTTTGTTGCAATGGTAAATGTGAGTGTTTCCTTAATTTCTGTTTCAGATTTTTCATCATTAGTGTATAGGAATGCAAGAGATTTCTGTGCATTAATTTTGTATCCTGCAACTTTACTACAGTGAGCAACTTTACCAAGGATTAGCTCTAGTAGTTTTCTGGTGGCTTCTTTAGGATTATTTATGTATAGTATCATGTCATTGGTAAACAGTGACAGTTTTACTTCTTCTTTTCCAATTTGCATTCCTTTTATTTCTTTTTCATCTCTGATTGTCATGGCTAGGACTTCCAAAACTATGTTGAATAACAGTGGTGAGAGTGAACATACTTGTCTTGTTCCTGATCTTAGAGGAAATGTTTTCAGTTTTTCACCATTGAGAATGATGTTTGCTGTGGGTTTGTTGTATATGGCCTTTATTATGTTGAGGTAAGTTCCCTCTATGCCCACTTTCTGGAGAGTTTTTATCATAAATGGGTGTTGAATTTTGTCAGGAGCATTTTCTGCATCTATTGAGATGCAGTTTGTTAATATGGTGTATCACATTGATTGATTTGTGTATATTGAAGAATCCGTGCATCCCTGGGATAAATCTCACGTGATCATGGTATATGATCATTTTAATGTGCTGTTGGATTCTGTTTGCTAGTATTTTGTTGAGGATTTTTGTGTCTAAGTTCATCAGTGATACTGGCCTGTAATTTTCTTTTTTTTTGTAGTATCTCTGTCTTGTTTTAGTATCAGGGTGATGGTTGTCTTGAAGAATGAGTTTGGGAGTGTTCCTTCCTCTGCAATTTTTGGAAGAGCTTGAGAAGGATAAATGTTAGCTCTTCTCTAAATGTTTGATAGAATTCACCTGTGAAGCCATGTGGTCCTAGACTTTTGTTTGTTGCAAGATTTTTAATCACAGTTTCAATTTCATTACTTGTGATTGGTCTGTTCTTATTTTCTATTTCTTCCTGGTTCAGTCTTGGAAGGTTATACCTTTCTAAGAATTTGTCCATTTTTTCTAGGTTGTCCATTTTCTTGGCATAGAGTTGCTTGTAGTAGTCTCTTATGATGCTTTGTATTTCTGTGGTGTCCATTGCAACTTCTTTGTCATTTCTAATTTTATTGAGTCCTCTCCCTCTTTTTCTTGATGAGTCTGGCTAAAGGTTTATCAGTCTTGTTTATCTTCTCAAAAAACGAACTTTTAGTTTTATTGATCTTTGCTATTGTTTTCTTTGTTTCTATTTCATTTACTTCTGCTCTGATCTTTATGATTTCTTTCCTTCTACTAACTTTGGGTTTTGTTTGTTCTTTCTCTATTTTTTTTAGGTGTAAGGTTAGAATGTTTATTTCAGATTTTTCTTGTTTCTTAAGGTAGGATTGTATTGCTATAAACTTCCCTCTTGAACTGCTTTTGCTGCATCCCATAGGTTTTGGATCATTGTGTTTTCATTGTCATTTATCTCTAGGTATGCTTTGATTGCCTCTCTGATTTATTCAGTGATCTCTTGGTTATTTAGTAACGTACTGTTTAGCCTCCATGTGTTTGTAATTTTTATATTTTTTTCCCTGTAATTTATTTTTAATCTCATAGTGTTGTGGTCGGAAAAGATGCTTGATATGATTTCAATTTTCTTAAATTTACCAAGGTTTGATTTGTGACCCAACATGTGAACTATCCTGGAGAATGTTCTGTGTGCACTTGTGAAGAAAGTAATCTGCTGTTTTTAGATGGAATGTCCTATAAATATCAATTAAATCTATCTAGTCCATTGTGTCATTTAAAGTTGTGTTTCCTTACAAATTTTCTGTCTGGATGATCTGTTCATTGGTGTGATGTGTTAAAATCCCTTATTATTATTGTGTTGGTGTCAATTTCCTCTTTTATAGCTGTTAGCAGTTGCCTTATGTATTGAGGTGCTACTATGTTGGGTGCATATATATTTATAATTGTTAAATCTTCTTGGATTGATCCCTTGATCATTATGTAGTGTCCTTCCATGTCTCTTGTAACATACTTTATTTTAAAGTTGATTTTATCTGATATGAGTATTGCTACTCCAGCTTTCTTTTGATTTCCATTTGCATGAAATATCATTTTCCATTCCCTCACTTTCAGTCTGTATGTGTCCCTAGGTCTGAAGTGGGTCTCTTATAGACAGAAAATATAAGGGTCTTGTTTTTGTATCCATTCAACCAGCCTATGTATTTTGGTTGGAGCATTTAATCCATTCACTGTTAAGGTAATTATCTATATGTATATTCCTATTACCATTTTCTTAAATGTTTTGGGTTCTTTTTGTAGTTCCTTTTCTTCTCTTGTATTTCCCACTTAGCGAAGTTCCTTTAGCATTTGTTGTAGAACTCGTTTGGTGGTGCTGAACTCTCTTAGCTTTTGCTTCTCTGTAAAGCTTTTGATTTGTCCGTCAAATCTGAATGAGATCCTTGCTGGGTAATCTTGGTTGTAGGTTCTTCCCTTTCCTCACTTTAAATATACCACGCCATTCCCTTCTGGCTTGTAGTTTCTGCTGAGAAATCAGCTGTTAATCTTATAGGAGTTCCCTTGTATGTTATTTGTCAGTTTTTCCTTGTTGCTTTTAATAATTTTTCTTTGTCTTTTTCAATGTGATTACTATGTGTCTCAGTTCTTCTTGGGTTTATTCTGCCTGGGACTCTCTGAGCTTCCTGGACTTGGGTGGCTATTTCCTTTCCCATGTTATGGAAGTTTTTGACTATAATCTCTTCAAATATTTTCTCTGGTTCTTTCTCTCTCTCTTCTTCTGGGACCTCTATAATGTAAATGTAGGTGTGTTTAATGTTGTCCCAGAGGTCTCTTCATTTCTTTTCATTCTTTTTTGTTTATTCTATTCCATGGCAGTGAATTCCACCATTCTCTCTTCCAGGTCACTTATCCATTTTTCTGTCTAAGTTACTCTGCTATTGATTCCTTCTCATGTATTTTTCATTTCAGTTATTGTATGGTTTATCTCTGTTTATTTGTTTTGTAATTCTTCTAGGTCTTTGTTATACATTTCTTGCATCTTCTTGATCTTTGCCTCCATTGTTTTTCTGAGGTCCTGGATCATCATCACTATCATTATTTTGAATTCTTTTTCTGGAAGGTTCCCTATCTCCAGTTCATTTAGTTGTTTTTCTGGGGTTTTATCTTGTTCCTTAATCTGGTACATAGTCCTCTGCCTTTTCATTTTGTCTATCTTTCTGTGAATGTGGTTTTCTTTCCACAGACTGCATGATTCTAGTTCCTCCTCCTTCTGCTATCTGCCCTCTGGTGGATGAGGCTATCTAAGGGGCTTGTGCAAGCTTCCTGATGTGAGGGACTGGTGGTGGGTAGAGCTGGGTGTTGCACTGTTGGGCAGAGCTCAGTAAAACTTTAATCCACTTGTCTGCTGATGGGTGGGGCTGAGTTCCCTCCCTGTAGGTTGTTTGGTCTAAGGCGACCCAGCACTGGAGGCTACAGGATCTTTGGTGGGGCTAATGGCAGACTCCTGGAGGGTTCATGCTAAGGAGTACTTCCCAGAACTTCTGCTGCCAGTCTCCTTGTCCCTGCAGTGAGCCACAGCTGCCCCCCGCCTCTGCAGGAGACCATTCAACACTAGCAGGTAGGTCTGGTTCAGTCTCCTATGGGGTCACTGCTCCTTCCCCCTGGGTATTGATGCACACACTACTTTGTGTGTGCTCTCCAAGAGTGGAGTGTCTGTTTCCCCAGTCCTGTTGAAGTTCTGCAATCAAATCCCACTAGCCTTCAAAGTCTGATTCTCTGTGAATTCCCCCTCCTGTTGCCGGACCCCCAGGTTGGGATGCCTGTCGTGGGGCTCAGAACCTTCACTCCAGTGGGTGGACTTCTGTAGTATAAGTGTTGTTTGTGAGTCACCCACCCAGTGATTATGTGATTTTATTTTTATGTGATTGTGCCCCTCCTAATGTGTCATTGTGGCTTCTCCTCTGTCTTTGGATGTGGGGTATCTTTTTTGGTGAGTTCCGGTGTCTCCTTGTCAATGACTGTTCAGCAGTTAGTTGTGATTCCAGTGCTCTCGCAGGAGGGAGTGAGTACACGTCCTCTACTCCACCGTCTTGAACCAATCTCCAGTGAACATTTTCTGACAGAAGGGTTTTATACCAGTGGTCTCTTCTGCTTGGAATGTGTGCTTACCTCCTCCACTCAGGCCATCCCCTGATTATCCTTCAAGTTGATGCTTAAGCATAATCTCGGCAAGTTTTCTTATCACAATGATCCCCCTATACATATATTTACTTATTTGTTTGTTCATTATTGTCTATTTGTTCACCATTATTCCCTCTAGACTAAAGAGTCATGGAGAAAGAAGTGTTCTTTATTCTATTAATCACTATATCACATAAATTTAGCTCAGTTCTTGCCACACAGTAGTATTTTCTCAGTAAATATTTATTGAATTAAAGAATAGTATTATAGTAGAGAGGGAGAGGAAGACAGGGAAGAAAAACTTCCACTGGATTTGAAAAATGGGAAATTATTAGATAACTAATTAAGAGAATTGCAGGTGGACTAATAGTAATAATAATTGGAAGAAATTCAGTGTTTACTGTGTTTCAGGTACTGTGTTAATTACTTTTCACGTATTCTCTCATTTAATCATCAAAATAACACTATAAGGTTGTTATTATTTACACCTCAATTCTAAACGTTAGACAACAAAGGGCAGGTGAGTTTAAATTTCCTTGCTTAATAAGTGTTGAAGCTAGGAATCAAATCCATGTCATCCCTGTAGATACCATGTTTTTAATATGCCCTGATTTTAGTGGGTTGGGAATTAAATGAGAAATAGTGAAGAGACTAAAACTATTCTCTGCTTTTGAGAGTCTTAAAGAAAGAATAACACATGCTGAATTGAGGATATTTGGGGAGGGTACATTATAGAATCTGAACAGATTTATATGCTAAGACTAAGATGTACTTAAATTTTTGTCCATAGATGTTGAAACAAGAAAGGTCAATTGATTATGTAAAACTCTGGAGGGTTTACTTGGCCATGAAATGATAAGACAGCACTACATACTCTTAGACTGAAAAAAAAAGAAACATATTGGGAGTGGGTGTAATAAATTTATAGTTGAAAAGGGGCACAGAGTTAAAAGATTTTACACATAAATACTTCAGGGAATTTGTAGGGGGTGCATGCAGAAGAAAAGGCCATATGAGAGATGAGAATGTCATGGAGGAATAAAAAATCTGGTCTTCACTAAAATGTTGGTCATAAATAAGGTATTGGGACTGAAGATGTGAGAAAGCAGCAGGTTGACCATCTCCCAAATTTCATAGTGTTGGGAGTGGAGCTCAATCAAATTGCACCTGAGACAAATAAAATTACCTGCAGAAGAGTTAATAGTTGTTTTTATGAGCTTTCTATGACATATTATTTAGATGTTACATTGCACAGTAAAAGACCTAGTGATTGATAACTATTAAGATATTAGAATTTTTGAGATTCAGAATGCTCTAAAGTATGATGTTATCATTCCCAGTTTGTGAGCTATACAAAAACAAAAACAGAAAAAAAATAAAAGAACTCTAGCATATGTTCAGTTAATTAATATTACAATTCTAATACAATGACATTTACACAGCACTTTATATTCAAAATTGCTGCAAAACTAAGTTTGAAGAGTTTCAGTGGTGAAATATAAGCAAACAGTAAATCAACATTTTTTTCATTACTTTCTGCACACAGTGTGTATTCTCAGCTTAGTATGTTACTATTGTAAATATATATATATGAAATATAGAGCATGACCCTTGCCTTCAACAGGCTAATGATGCACATCTGTAGTAATAGAAAACATATTAAATAATTAGGGAATATTCATAAAATAAACTGTGAAATTGAATTACATATACAATAGAAGAAAAAGAAAGGTCAGTGTCAGCTAGAGTAATCAAAAGAAGGCTACAATGAAGTAGACTGGATTTATTCTGGATCTTGGGAAATAAGTAATATTTAGATAAACAGAAGGTGAGTGAAAATCACAATAGGATAATACCCGGAGCCAAGAGTTGAAGGTGACAAAGGGCAAGGGTCCTAAAGGATGTAAATGCTTCTGCAGGTAGCTGAAGTCATCAGACCACAACAAAAGCAACTGTACAAAAATCTCAACAAGAAAGAACCAGAGGCACTGTAGCAGATATTCTGACTGCTTGCAAAGTGAAGAGCAGCAGATCGACCAGCTGGGACTGCAGAAACCGGAGATGGGCTGGATCTTTTCAAAAATAGGCATCAAGCTAGCCATTAAATTGAAAAACAGAGCCCAGGATGGTGACAGGTTTTGAAAAGAATGGGCAGAAAGAAACATAAGCCACAATATTGTTTTTCAGAGCCACACTTGTACAATGGAAAATATCTTAAAATATGAAAGATGAGAGTGTGGAGCACAAAACTCAGAGACCTTTATTTTCCAATTTGAGTTTTCTCTATGTTTTTGTACTTCAAGTCTTAAACGGAACATCATTTATTATCTCAAATATTATCCTCTGGTTTTTGATTGTATATTTAATTTCTCTAATGAGTTAAAATGAAAAAAAATCCGCTTTGGATAATAAACAAATCAGTAATAAACAGTATTCATGATAAAATAGTACTATTTAAGGTGACTGACATTTAAAAAATGTACATCTACTCTGCTTATTTAAAAAATTATTGCAGTAATTGCTGTTTGGTACCACTTGTTACTTTTCTTATGGCTTAGATACGACTTTCTTTCTCTGAAATCCTTTACTAATTTTGAATTATCCTTTTCACATATGGTTGGATTTTAAAATAGGTTATGAATGATTTTGTTGGTACCTCAGTTAGATATATTATATGTATGCCTACTTTATGTTATTGATAAGTCGTCATGAAGTCTATTGAGAATTTCCAATTTTCAATGTATTCTGGCACAATAGATAAGAATGAATGATTGAAAAATACATAGATGGATGAATAAATTACAGCACATAAATGTTTTTATGAGATTAATAATCTAATGCTAGTGGAATGTAAAAAAACTAATTTTTTGCCAATCATTTTTCTTCTCTCCAAATGGGAGAAAAAATTATAAAAATATATGAAACATAAATTTATTATTTGTTATAGTGGTCTTAATGAGCCTTAATCTAAATGAATATTAGTCTGGAGAAATGTGTAATTAAAACCTTCCTTTATGCCAGAGTGATAAGAGGTTTTATTTTTATTTGGTCCTTCCCCACTCCCCAGAATAACATGAGTAAAATGACAATGTAACAATTAAATATGTCATAGTATATAGAGTCAATAAATAGTATAGAGTTAGTAAATTTCCCTTTAGTTGAATTATTGTAATGTTTGAAAGAATTATAGCTATTATTCAAAAGTGTTTTCTTCCAAAATCATTATAGAAAGCCAACATAACTTTTCTACTAGAACCTTACTAATATCAGAAGAAAACTATACAACTTGTATCATAATTATAGATAAAATATAAACCTAAACAAAATATTAATAAGTGGAATCCAGAGGTATTAGAAGATAATACTGTATAGTTTCTGAACTGACTTTATTCTAATAATGTAAGGATAATATAATATTTGGAAATTAATGTAATTCACATTAATAGAATAAATAGAAAAATCATATGTATAAAACATATTTCATAAAACTCAAAAAAATTTATAGTAGAAATGCTTATTCAGTAATATTTAGGAACTTTTTATTCTGATAGAGTACCTTAAATAATTATATAACAAATATGGTATTTTGTGATGAAATACTGGAAACTTTCTCTTTGAAATTGGCAAGAAGACAAGGGTACCCTCAATTACCACTTCTACTTAGCATATATTTGGGGTAATACAGCAAGAAAAAGCAAAAGTGATGATGAAATATAATTGCTTCTATTCTCAGATGACATGAGAAAATCCCAGAAAATCCAAAATAATCTATAGGCTAATTATCAGAGTTTAAAAGCAACTTTATAAAATCGATAGATTCAAAGTCTATGTAAATATCCAATCATATTTTATATACTGTAAATAGACAAAAAATAAAAATTTAAAAGATAACACCCTCAATAACAGCAAGATTTTCAGTTAACTATGACAATCTAATGAACACCACTCAAAAAATTCTACATGTCAGGAAACATACATAATATTACTGAAAAACATCAAAGAAGATCTAAACAAATGGAAAGATTTATTACATTTATTGATTGGAAGATTTAATTTTCAAAAGATGCCAGTACTGTCTATATACATCTATTTAACCAAATGCAATTCTTGTTAAAAGATAAGGGTTTTTTTCTTTCTTTTTTTCCCCATGGGAATTGATATGCTGGTTCTCAGTGTTTTTTTTGTTTGTTTTTTGTTTTTTTAAAGTAGATTATTGTATACATTTTATGGTGCAGTTTGCTTTTCATCTGAGCTCATAGACAGCTGTCTTTTAATTGGTCTTCTTGTTTCCATCTCATACCTCTCCAGCCCATCCTCCACCAACCTGCCAGAATGATTTTCCTAAAACCCAAATGGGGAACCATTGATCATAGGATAAAGTCCAGACTTCTTGATATGACAGTTCAAAGCTCTCTACCATCTGTCCCCTGCTGACTTCTGCAACTTTATTGGAGTATTTCTTAGATTTTGTTGTTGTTGTTGTTAGCAGAAAACTTTTGTCCTCTGAACAAAACCTATGTGTACCCCCAATGTATTAAACAGGTAAACATGGAGCTCTTGGGGTTAATGTGTACATAGGTGGGGCCTCTAGACCCCAGCTGCTCAGGCACCCTTCCCTGTACCCTAAGCCCCATTCTCTATCCTGCCTTATATTCTCTTTTAGGGCATGTTGGTCCTTCTTGAGATCAGCCTCAAAAGATCAGAGATGCAGACAAACCTTCCCAACTTCTCTTTTTTCATTATAGGCCTGCAACTCAATTCTTAAAAAGCAAACTTGGAAGCTTCTTGTTAACCTTTTTACCTGGAGGAAATGAATTTCATGTTTATTAACTTTTTGGTGACGTATCCTGAATGATTCCTCTTGGATTCTAAGATGTCCTCCCTTAGACATGGAGATTTAGAGAGCCAGTTTTGGAGACTCATTCTTGCCGCTTTTCTGTCCTTTTTCATGGTGAACATATTAGGCCTTCTCCTATTGTTTTCTTTTTTTTTTTTTTTAACATCTTTATTGGAGTATAACTGTTTTACAATAGTGTGTTAGTTTCTCCTTTAGAACAAAGTGAATCAGTTATACATATACATATGTTCCCATATCTCTTCCCTCTTGTGTCTCCCTCCCTCCCACCCTCCCTATCCCACCCCTCTCATGGTCACAAAGCACAGAGGTGATCTCCCTGTGCTATGCGGCAGCTTCCCACTAGCTATCTAATTTACATTTGGTAGTGCATATATGGGGTCAGGTTTTTAAATTTAGATATAAGAAAGTTCAATATTCTATAAATAAGAATATCTTAAGTACTCATGAACATAACAAGAAGTATAATGTAGTGTCCAATTAATTGATTAGTAGTAAGGTCCTCTGTTCCCTTAAGAAACTATAATATAGTTAATTAAAGGAGATAACCAGAAAATACAAGTTAATGGTTCCTGAAATACATTGTCAATGGTTTCTGCCTACTGGCTTTAAGAACAACTGTTTATATCTAATATTCAACAAAATATTTTGCATCAAAATAATTATCTTACTTGTAACAAAAGCAGCTGGAGAAGATGATCATAGCAATTATGCAGACAGCCATAGAAATGAGCAAAGCCAGCCATCGAATGCTGCCATCGAAAAATGGACCTGATAATGGAAGTAAACAATGAAAAAGACATATTACCTTTCGATCACATCTTAAAAGGAAAAAATAACTTGTAGTGTTGAACTCTAGAAAGCTTGCTTATTGTTAAAACCAGAGAAAATATTTCACTGAGAATCATGATTGCACTTTTCTCTGCTAACCTACCTATAACAACAGGGGGCAGTGTAGGTTGTAAATACTGGTTACATAAGTTGGTCCGACAACATTCTATTGTCCGGCGTAGCTGGGCTTTTGGTGAATCCTAAAGGAAGAAAATTAGAAAAATGTCTATTTAGGTCTTCTGCCCATTTTTGGATTGGGTTGTTTGTTTTTTTGTTATTGAGCTGCATGAGTTGCTTATAAATTTTGGATATTAATCCTTTGTCAGTTGCTTCATTTGCAAATATTTTCTTTTTTTCCCCAGGGGAATTGATATGCTGGTTCTCAGTTTTAAAGAAAATCAGAGGGGCAAGTGTAGCCAAGATAATTTTAAGAAAGAACAACAAAATGTAGGCTTAAACTATCAAGACAATATCAAGTGACAGTATTTAAGACCATGTGATATTTGTGCATGGAAAGACAATTTGAGAAACACTCACGCTTTATAATAACTTGATTTATGATCCTTTAGTGCAGAAAGAAAGTGATGTTTTCAAAATTGTGTTGGGTCTATTGAATAACCATAGTGAAAAAATATGTCCTTTTTGTCTGTCCATCATACACAAAAATTAGTTCCAGACAGATTGTATATCCACATGTCAAAGGTAAAACAGTAAACCCTAGATGTAAGTGTGAGCAATTATTCATGACATTGGAGTAGGTAAAGATTGTTTTAAACAAGAAACATTAGGAGTTAAACATGGGAAATACTGATAAACTTGACTTCATTAAAATTAGGAATACCTGTTCATTAAGAGGCATCAAAATGAGAGTGAAGATCAAGTGGGGTTTATCTCAGGAATGCAAGGATTCTTCAATATATGCAAATCAATCAACGTGATACACCATATCAACAAACTGAAGGAGAAAAACCATATGATCATCTCAGTAGATGCAGAGAAAGCTTTTGACAAAATTCAACACCCATTTATGATAAAAACCCTGCAGAAAGTAGGCATAGACCGAACTTTTCTCAACATAATAAAGGCCATATATGACAAACCCACAGCCAGCACCGTTCTCAATGGTGAAAAACTGAAACCATTTCCACTAAGATCAGGAACAAGACAAGGTTGCCCACTCTCACCACTCTTATTCAACATAGTTTTGGAAGTTCTAGCAAAAAAAAGTAAAGCTGTCACTGTTTGCAGATGACATGAAACTACACATAGAGAATCCTAAGGATGCTACCAGAAAACTACTAGAGCTAATCAATGAATTTGGTAAAGTAGCAGTATACAAAATTAATGCACAGAAATCTCTGGCATTCTTATACACTAATGATGAAAAATCTGAGAGTGAAATTAAGAAAACACTCCCATTTACCATTCTAACAAAAAGAATAAAATATCTAGGAATAAACCTACCTAAGGAGACAAAAGACCTGTATGCAGAAAATTATAAGACACTGATGAAAGAAATTAAAGATGATACAAATAGATGGAGAGATATACCATGTTCTTAGATTGGAAGAATCAACATTGTGAAAATGACTCTACTACCCAAAGCAATCTAAAGATTCAATGCAATCCCTATCAAACTACCACTGGCATTTTTTACAGAACTAGAACAAAAAATTTCACAATTTGTATGGAAACACAAAAGACCCCGAACAGCCAAAGCAATCTTGAGAACGAAAAATGGAGCTAGAGGAATCAGGCTTCCTGACTTCAGATTATACTACAAGGCTACAGTAATCAAGACAGTATGGTACTGGCACAAAAACAGAAATATAGATCAATGAAACAGGATAGAAAGCCCAGAGATAAACCCACACACATATGGTCACCTTATCTTTGATAAAGGAGGGAAGGATATACAGTGGAGAAAAGACAGCCTCTTCAATAAGTGGTGCTGGGAAAACTGGACAGCTACATGTAAAAGTATGAAATTAGAACAATCCCTAACACCACACACAAGAATAAACTCAAAATGGGTTAAAGACCTAAATGTAAGGCCAGACACTATCAAACTCTTAGAGGAAAACATAGGCAGAACACTCTATGGCATAAATCACAGCAGGATCCTTTTGGACCCATCTCCTAGAGAAATGCAAATAAAAACAAAAAAAAACAAATGGGACCTAATGAAACTTAAAAGCTTTTGCACAGCAAAGGATACCATAAACAAGACCAAAAGACAACCCTCAGAACGAGAGAAAATATTTGCAAATGAAGCAACTGACAAAGGATTCATATCCAAAATTTAGAAGCCACACATGCAGCTCAATACCAAAAAACAGACAACCCAATCCAAAAATGGCCAGCAGAACTAAATAGACATATCTCCAAAGAAGAGACACAGATTGCCAACAAACACATGAGAGAAATGCTCAACATCATTAATCATTAGAGAAATGCCAACCCAAACTACAATGAGGTATCATCTCACACCGGTCAGAATGGCCATCATCAAAAACTCTAGAAACAATAAATGCTGTAGAGGGTGTGCAGAAAAGGGAACACTCTTGCACTGCTGCTGGGAATGTCAATTGATACAGCCACAATGGAGAACACTATGGAGTTTCCCTAAAAAACTACAAATAGAACTACCATACGAACCCGCAATCCCACTACCTGGCATATACCCTGAGAAAACCATAATTCAAAAAGAGTCATGTACCAAAATGTTCATTGCAGCTCTATTTACGATAGCCAGGACATGGAAGCATGTTAAGTGTCCATCAACAGATGAATGGATAAAGAAGATGTGGCACATATATACGATGGAATATTACTCAGCCACAAAAAGAAATGAAACGGAGTTATTTGTAATGAGGTGGATAGAACTGGAGTCTGTCATACAGAGTGAAGTAAGTCAAATAAAGTACTGTCAACCCCCCCAAAAAATAAAAAATAAAATAAAATAAAATAAAAGCAGTAATCCTTATTATCAATAAACTTATAACAAGGTGCTCAACTTCTTTAGTAACCATGGAAATAAAAATTAAAATCACAATTAGAGTTCACTGTTCCCAGTAGAATGCCTAATTATAAAAACTGGAAAAAAAATTCAAGTGTTGGGGAAGACATAAACAATTGTAACTTGAATATTGTTATTGTGGTGTATTAATGGGCATGTAATTTACTCCAATTACTTTGGGAAACTGAGTTTACAAAGCTGAACACACATTAGTCTATGAAGATTTTATGTGTGTGTTCATATATGCACAAAACATAAATGTACATATAAGTGTGCCCAAACAGGAAATATGTAGCAGCACTATTCTTGGCCAAATAACTGGAAACAATCGAACACTCATCAACTATAAAATAATACATATTGATATAATCATACAATAAGACACTAAACAATAATAAGAAAGGAGTGTTTCTAGATATAACATGAATAAATCTTGCAAGCATAATGCTGAGTAAAAAATCCATATATGGAAAAAAACCCCACACATATAATGTTTAACTTCAAACCACACAAAACTAATTTATTAGACAAAACTAACAGATACCAAGATAAAGGTGATTAACTTTACAATGTGGTATCACTGGAAATTCTGTTAATATTTTAATTCTTAATACTGGTACTGGTTATTTAGTAAAAATTCATCAAATTATAAAAGTCAGAGTCTCTGTATTCTTCTTTATATATGATTATATATAAAATATATATAATCTATATATTAGTTTCCTAGGGTTGCTGTAACAAGTTACCATAAATTAGGAAGCTTAAAGCAACAGAAATTTATTCTTTCACAATTCAGAAACTAGAATTCCAAAATCATGGTGTTGGCAGGATTGGTTCCATTTGAAGACTCGAAGAAGAGTCTGTTCCATACCTCTCTCCTGGCTTCTAGTGGCTGCCAGTAACATTTGGCATTTCTTGTAGATATATCACTCCAATCTTTGGCTCTATCTTCACATAGCCTTCTTCTCTATGTCTCTGTGTGTCCTTTCCTGATTTTTTAAAGTACACTTATTGAATCAGAGGTCGCTGTAACTCCAGTATGAAATCATCTTGATCCTTACATTAATTATATCAGCAAAGACCCTATTTCCAAATAAGGTCACATTCTGATGTTCTGAGTATATACACATTTTGGGGGGAAACTATTCAATCTATTATAGTTATACTTCAGTAAAGTATTTACAGAAGATACATATACATACTGTCAAAATAATATTAGTTTAATCAAGTGCTTAATGGTTACTTATGGGGTTACATTAGTTTTAGCTAAGTTGATTTCATGAGACATCAGAATTTTATCTTGGGTCCCTTTTTATCAATAAAATTATATAAATAAGCATATATATATATTCTTATAACAAAAATGTTTCTATCGTATTGAAAATATATAAATGTTTTCCATTTTTTGTGCTAGATTTTTATTTTCCTTTGTCTTTGATAGAACAGATTTACAATTTTAAATTTGACAAAATGGAATACCAAAACAAAATTAATTTTGTGGATACTGATTGACTTTAAACAACTAAATCTATAAGCTTACAGTCAGTGATCACAGGATGATAGACTATTAATATATTGTTAATAATTCTACACCTTAGTATGCTATGGAACTGAGTGTGATCTGTAAGGTTGAAATTTAAAAACCAAAGAGGCTTTATTTCTTATACTGGCACATGATTTTATAAAAACTTCAAACACATATCAGACTAAAGACACTAATCACATAAATGTATAATTACAACTTTCTTACTTATAAAAACTGATTTTTTAAATCTAGAGATAGTTTTGGATTTAGTCCTCACCTTTTCACAAACAAATTCATTTCTATTTCACATGCAATATGTTCATGATTTTCTATGTGGCATATTAGAATAAAGAATTCTATCTTTATTTAATCCATACAGCATTTAAAACTAAATCTCAATTTCTAAATTAAGAAAGGAGCATTTTAGCATTGCTTGTTTATATGCATACCAGAATACCTTATCTTGGTTTTATGATGTTGTTTGTAAGCTCTGGAGGTACTAATTTCATCTTTGTTACATTCTTGGATAATCTGTTCTGAGGCTTTGTGTATTGCTGACATACAATGTTCAGATTCTATTTTTCCTTAGTGGAGGCTGTTGTTTAGCCTTGCTATCACTAAAGCTTGTTATCATTTATCCTGCTCATTCAGCTGCAAGGTTCAATCCCTGTCCATCATGCTCTCTAATGCCCGATGTCTGTACTTTCTTGCAACTTTTTGTTTTTGTTTATTGGCATAAGCTCTTTTTCCCCTTTGGGAAGATCATAGCTGGTCTTATGGTAAGAACCATTTAAAGATATTCTCTCATTTTCAAAATATAATTTAGCTTTTAAATATAGAGAGAAAGAGAAAAGGGAAGTAAGTTTTTTAGGAATATGTTTGAAATAGTAAATTAAGTAGCAAAAGCTATTGGAAAACAAATTTAGTCAGTGTAGAGTTATAGCATTAGGGAAATCAACATATAAAAAGTTTTTAATTAATTAATTAATTTTTTATTTTTGGCTGTGTTGGGTCTTCGTTGCCGCGCACGGGCTTTCTCTAGTTGTGGTGAGCGGGGGCTACTCTTTGTTGTGGTGAATGGGCTTCTCATTGTCATGGCTTCTCTTGTTGAGAAGCACAGGCTCCAGATGTGCAGGCTTTAGTAGTTGTGGCATGCAGGCTCAGTAGTTGTGGCTGGCAGGCTCTACAGCGCAGGCTCCGTAGTTGTGGCGCATGGGCTTAGTTGCTCCATGGCATGTGGGAGCTTCCTGGGCCAGGGATCAAACCCATGTCTCTTGCAATGGCAGGCAGATTCTTAACCACTGTGCCACCAGGGAAGCCCATAAAAAGTGTTTTAAAAAACACACACAAAAAATTGGCCTTTCCAGTCTTCTAGTAGGAGAAGTATTAAAACACAGAACTATATCAGAAAGGCTATACCCCGAGTGGTATGAGGTCCAGTTAATAAAGTTTTATGAAATAGGACTATAGACTTTCTGTCATCCCAAAATGTATGGATTAAGAAAAATTATTTGCTAAAACAGCATGCTTCAGATAAGGAAAAATCTTCCATTCTATACCATTTATGTGTAATGTAGCAAGTGATAAAGACAGTTCTAAGGTGAATGGCAGATGTTACAGGTGTCCCATTCCATATCACCTTGGCACTCGCCATTCCAGGCATTCAGAAGTCTTGTTACTACATGCACCTGCAAATATCCAACTGATGACTTTCTAACAAGCATTTAGTTTGACAGCAGGCTAGAAATGCTGGGCAAGTGAATGCCCAGGGATTCAATCCCTCATCCATTGACAGACCAGAAGAATAACAGCAACTTCCTTACCTCATGGTTGGGACAAAATAAATGTACATATATTCTCTGCCAGGGCTGCACACTGGCAGCATCAGTATTAGCTGGGGGCTGGTTAGAAATTCCACGGGCCCATCCAAGACTTATTGAGTCAGACTCTCTGGGGAACAAGCTTCAGAATCTGCTTTAACTAGATCTTCAAGTAGTCCTTATATTTGCTAAATTGTGAAAAACGTTATTTTACACCAGGTGTCAGAAAACTTTTTCTTTAAAGGGTCTTATATTAGTTTCTTATTGCTGTCATAGCAAATTACCACAAACTTAAGTGGCTTAAAACAACACACTTTTATTATCTTACAGTTCTGGAGGTCAGAAGTCCAACATCAGTCTCACCAGGCTAAAGTCAAGATGTCAGTAGGTCTGGTTCTTTTTGGAGGCTCTAGAGGAGAATGTTTCTTTGCCTTTGCCAGCTACAGAGGCTATGTGTTTTCCCTGACTTGTCGTCCCTTTATCTTCAAAACCAACAGTGTAGTATTGTTATATCTACTTCACTGACTATTTCTGTGGTCACATCACCTTCTGTCTGACTTTCCCGTGTCCCTCTCATTAAGAACCCTTGTGATTACATTGAACACACAGGATAATGAGGATAATCTCCACATCTCAAGATCCCTAAATTAATCACATTGTAAGGTCACTTTTGCTAGGTAAGGTAACATATCCACAGTGTCTGGGGATTAGGACATGGACGTCTCTGAAGGGGGCATTATTCAGCTTTCCATAAGTCAGATAATAAATATTGTAAGTACTGTCTGCCAAGAGGCAAAATTGGGGATATTATGTAGGTACCTATATAACAAGAGAAAACTGCCTTCCCTTATTTTCCTGGGATGGGCCATCCAACCTAGATGGTGGGCCTACTTTGGCTCAGTTGGAGAAATTCTCCAGAGGAAGAACACCTGGCTCAAGAGGGGTGCATCGTAGCGGGAAGTATTGGCTACACCCTGTTTAGTTTTATTCTCTACCACAAGAATTCTTAGGAATAATCTCTTCTCACCTGATGGAGTTTTAAAAACTCAATTTGGGCAGCTGGACAGAAATGACATGACTTTTTTGAGTCTCTGACACACAGACTAAGACTCCAATGCTTAGTGCCCAAAAGTTGCCAACAGAGGAGTGCCCAGTGTGAAGGTGGCAACTGGCACAGGCCCTGTGCAGCAATAAGGTACAGCCACTGGCTGAGGAGGCAGGTGCTAGGAGTACAGGAGAAATATGGGAAAAAGGGAACATCTAGACTTGACCTCCATGGCTCACAGTGCTAGACTGCTGGAGTCGTGCCCCTGACTGCAGGGGGTATAAAAACAGGTGGTGTGCCAGGTTTGACTCAAGGGCTGTAGTCTGCTGATCTCTATTATGCATTGTCTCCTAGAAATCACATTGGAATTGACTTCCAGTTGCCCACAGCAGTGACCTGCTCATATCTGTACCCTCTATTCACTTCCTTCCCTTTCCTGTCTCACTGCCTCTTCCCCCCACTAATGCTTCCTGAAATAACTTCCCAAATAAACTACTTGCACTTAAATCCTTTCTTCAGGAGGATTGTTCAGATAACACAACTACTGTGTGTTATGATCAGAGATGGTAGACATTTTTGAAAAAAGTCAATTCTATTTGTCAAATGCATATCAATTATAAACTTGATAATCACATGTAATATCAGATTTTTAGTAGCTGGAAAGATATGTGCTTTTTTTTTTCAAATACCTATAGTTTCCAATGTGTTTGTTTATTATCATGGTACTGTGTATACATGGGAGAGTATAGTAATGTGAATAAAGCAAAATCCATGGAGAGCTCTAAATGAAGCAACCAATAGAGGGGAAAAGTATCCACAAATATCAGAAAACTAATGATGACCAAAAGACCATTCTGCACTGCGATTTGTTTCTAATGCTTGAAAATCATTCTAGAAGAATAAAGAGCTTATCATGTTTTGCCCACTTGGTGGGGTAATTTCTAAGTCTACTAGTAGCCAGTGCTTTGCTGAAGGCCTGAATAATGTCTCTCTAGAACAAAGTCAAAATACAAGTTTGAAGTCAGAAAAAAAAAAATGTTTGCTTTCAATTGGATAAAAGGAGAGACTATTTTAAAACTAACTTCAAATTTATAAAAAAGTATTTTTCCTGTCCTAGGGCAAAATAAGTATAAGATATCAGAGGTGGAATATCCAAGAAGGTAATTCATATAGTACAGTTATTACTTGATCTGTTTGGGGTAGAAAATAATATCCAAACTTTTAATCCAACGCTAAAAACACTGTATTTTTTCAAAAATATGTGGCTCATGCAACAAGAATCCACATTTTATAAATTTTGACTAATCAAGCTAATAGTTTTCACAACATATCATCTTCTAATATCATAATTAGGAAGGAACATTTCATGTAGTGCAGTTGTCACCAGCTAGATTCCAAATTAACTATAATAGCATTAGTGAGTAACAGGGCACGGAAATAAGCTCTACGGACTGGCAGAATAAGGAAAAGATTTTATATCCACACTCTACTTAGAATGTGATCACCACCGTCTTAGTGCCTCTGTGATTGCTCAATTTCTTAGATAAAAATAAACTTAACATGTTTAAACAATTAACACTTAAAATGAAAAATCCAAGTATTTATATAGTTAAGAGTTTGAGGCAATAATTCACATTTTCTTTACCCACACCCCCTCATACACACATGAATATGACCTACATATTGCCTCAATTTATAGTAAATTTCATATAGACTAAATTTCATATAGACTAAAATATCTATTCATCCATTTTAAGCTAGTCTATTGTCTCAGATTTTCAGTGTACTTTGTTATATGTATGTATAAAGATTAAAGATTTAGACTAAGATAGAAATCTGTGATATAGGGATTTATGCAGGTATGAACAAAGATATAATGGTGGAAGTAAATATATTTATTAATTACAATTACTTTTGGACATGTGACAATGGGGTAATTCCCAGTTGGGAAACACTTTCACTATTTTTCCAAACTGTGCATTCTGAGAGAGGTAGTTTTAATAGCATATCAACTGATAAAATATATTTGACTATAAAATAAGTGGAATATTGTTTCTATAAATCAAACCATAAAAACTGAAGTGCATTAAATTTTGGCCTGTGGTGAGTTATTAATTAAAGATTAACATATCTGTGTATTTCAATGGAGCCGGAGTTGAAGTTCAGAAAATTTGCAGGTGTGTAAGATATTTGCATTTTCAAAAGGGATCACGAGTAAGAAAATAATTGAGAAACACTGCTTTACTCTAAGTATTTTATACCCAAGGAATTCTTAATTTTCAAAAAGCATCAAATAATGTCACTTGTTCCACAAGTATGATTGACTTGGCATGTTGATGATATTTCTTATAGTTTCTCCATGACTTACTAGTAGTGTATAATGACATGTATCTTCTCCTACAATATGTGGTACACTTTTGGTGAACATATATTTGTTGCTTCCATGATAACCCTTCAAATTATCTAACAAAAAGCTGTCTACACAATGAGTACAGATAATTTTTTTAAAATCTCACTTCTTTTTTTTAAAATAAATTTATTTATTTTATTTATTTATTTTTGACTGTGTTGGGTCTTCATTGCTGCACGCGGGCTTTCTCTAGTTGCGGTGAGTGAGTGCTACTCTTCGTTGCGGTGCGCAGGCTCCTCATTGAGGTGGCTTCTCTTGTTGCGGAACACGGACTCTAGAGCGCAGGCTTAGCAGCTGTGGCACATGGGCTTAGCTGCTCTGCGGCATGCGGGATCTTCCCGGACTAGGGCTCGAACCCTGCACTGGCAGGCGGATTCTTAACCACTGCGCCACCAGAGAAGGCCTAAACCTCACTTTTTAACATAATGTTTATAGATACTCAGTTTCTCTAGCATTTTGCATATATAAATTCTAATTAGAGAAGGAATAAAAAAAGATGTCTTATTTTAAAAGAATTTTTATTCTCTGTATTTATAGTTTAAAATGGAATTTTAATGTCTCCATTTACATTAATTTTTATACTATTTTTATTTTGTGAGATGTAATTAACTAAAATAAAGTCTATGTATTTATAGTGTACAATTCGATAAGTTCTTCAAAGTATACACCTGTGTAATTATGAACACAATCAAGATATTGAAACCACCTCCATAACGCAAGAGTTTCTTTGTGCCCCCTTGGTAATCACACTCTCCTACTTGCCTAGCCCCTGCCTTTTCCAGGTAACAACTGATCTTATTTCTGTCATCATTGGTTAGTTTGAATATCCTATAATTTTGTATACATTAGTTCATATAGTTCGTACTCCTTTTTGTGTGGCTTCTTTCATTACAGCATAATTACTTTGAGATGTATCTATGTTGTTGTATGTATTAATAATTCTTCTTTCCCTCCCCTTCTCCCCCTCCCTCCCTCCCTCCTGTCTTCCTCAGCCAAGTAGTACTCCATAGTTAGAATATAATACTATTTGTTCACCCACTCACTTGTTTGCCCATATTTTGTTTTTTTCTAGTTTAGAATATTATGAATAAAATGCAATGAAAATTTGCGTACAAGTCTTTGCATGGGTATTTGCTTTTTTCCCTCGTAGACGAATACTTTAGTCAGATCATATGGCAGTATATGTTTAACCCGTTAAAGTTTAAATCTAATGTTATGAAGAGACTAGGGGTAGGACAGAAATAAAACACAGACCTACTAGAGCATGGACTTGATATGGGGAGGGGGAAGGGTAAGCTGTGACAAAGTGAGAGAGTGGAATGGACATATATACACTACGAAATGTAGGGTGGATAGCTAGTGGGAAGCAGCCGCATGGCACAGGGAGATCAGCTCGGTGGTCTGTGACCACCTAGAGGGGTGTGATAGGGAGGGTGGGAGGGAGGGAGACACAAGAGGGAAGAGATATGGGATCATATGTATATGTATAACTGATTCACTTTATTGTAAAGCAGAAACTAACACACCATTGTAAAGCAATTATATTCCAATAAAGATGTTAAACAAAAAAAATAGAGTTTAGGGGATTAAGAGGTACAAACTATAAAAAAAAAAAAAGTTTAAATCTATTTTTTTGTTTCTATTTTTTCCATGAGTACTCTGTTGCCCTTTTCCTCCCTTCTGCCTTACTTGATATTAATTGAAAATTATTTATGCTTCCATATATTACCTTTGTTGACTGATTAGCTATAAATATTAGTTTGGTTATTTTAGTGGTTGCAGGTTTACAGAACATACCTTACATTTTCAAAGCTTCAAGTGATATTATACCACTTAATTTATAGTATAAAAGTCTTACAACAGAATACTTCCATTTCTCCCCTCCTGGCCATTTTGTTATTGCTATTATACATTTATTTCCTCACATGTTATAAGCTCCACACTGCACTGTTATTATTTTTATTCAAACAGTAAATTAGATTTTTTTCCAATTTTTAAAATTGTGGTAAAATACATATAAATTTAGCATCTTAACCATTTTTAAGTACACAGTTCAGTGGTATTAAGTACATTCATATTGTTGTGCAACCATCACTACCATACAAATTCAGAACTCTTTCACACTTCATAAATGAAACTCTATACACACTAAACAATAATAACCCATATCCCTTCCCTTAGCCTTTACCAATCACAGCTCTACTTTCTGTCTATTCCTATGATTTTGACCACTTTAATTACCTCGTAACAGAATTTGTCTTTTCGTGTGCCATTTTACTTAGCATAATGTCTTCAAGCTTCATCCATGATGCACCATATGTCAAATTTTCCTTTCTTTTTAAGGCTAAATAATATTCAGTTGTAAGCATATACCACATTTTGCTTATCCATTCATCTATAAGTGCACACTTGTTTTGCTTCCACATTTTAGCTACAGTGAATTATACTCCTATGGACATGGCTGTACAAATATAATTTTGAGACCCCACTTTCAATTATTTTAGGTATATCCCCAGAAGTGGTATTGCTGAATCATATAATCTATTTTTAATTTTCTGAGGAAACACCTACTGTTTTCCACAGTGGTTGTACAATTTTGCATTCTGACCAACAGGGTACAAGGGTTCCAATTTCCTGGAAAATATCTCATGTGCAGTTGAGAAGAATGTGTATTCTGTTGGTGTCAGGTAGAGTATTCTGTACATGTCTGTTAGATCTAAATAGTTTTCTTATCTATTATCTGGTTGTTTCTGTCATTATGAGAGTATTAAAGTCTCCAGTTATTATGGGAGACTGAATTTCTCCAAGGTTTCTGCCTAGGTTTTCTTCACATATCTTTGTCTGTTATTATGTGCATACATGTTTATAATTGTTGTCTCTTGCTGTATTGAAACTTTTAAAATACATAATTTCCTTCTTGAAGTTTATTTACATTTTTTTCATTTGGAGTCTATTTTGTCTGATATAGTATAGCTACCCCTATTCTCTTTTGGTTACTATTTGCAAGGAATATCTTTTCCATCCTTTCACTTTCAACCCATTTATATCTTTGGATCCAAAGTGAGTCTCTTGTAGAGATCATTTAGTTGAGTCATGTTTTTTAAAATCCATTCTGTTAATCTCTGTGTTTTGATTGGATTATTTAATCCATTTACATTTATTTTATTTTTAACTTGAAGTATAGTTGATTTACAATGTTGAGTTAGTTTCAGGTGTACAGAAAAGTGATTCAGATACATAAATATATATATACACATATATACATATATATTCTTTTTCAGATTCTTTTCCCTTATAGGTTATTACAAAATATTGAGTATAGTTCCTTGTGCTATAGAGTAGGTTTTTGCTGGTTATATGGAGGGAGTTATTCTGTCATTTTGATATTTGGTTTACATGTGCCTTATAGACTTTTGGTCCCTCATTTCCTGAATTGCCATCTTCAGTTGTGTTTAGTTGATTATCTGTAGTGAAACATTTGCATTACTTTCTCATTTCCTTTTGTGTATATTCTATCAGTGTTTTCTTTGTGGTTACTATGGGGATTATATTTAACATTCTAAAATTATAACTCTCTAATTTGAATTTATATCAGCTTAACTTCAGTAACATATGAAAACTCTACTCCTTTACAGCTCTATTCCTATCGTTTTTTTTTTTTTTATTGAAGTATAGTTGACTTACAATATTCTATTAGTTTTATATCTAAAACATAGTGGCTTGATATTTTTATTTATTATAGTCAATACAGAGTTAATACAATAATATTTTTTAATGCATTAGTCTTTTAAATTACGTAGAAAACAAAAAAGAGAGTTACAAACCAAAGTTACAAAGATACTAACTTGTAGACTAATAGTTGTATTTTTGTGAAAATGTTTTAGTTTCTCAAATCATGTGTAGAAAACAAAAAGTGGAGTTATCAACCATCATTAAAAAAATACTAGGTTTTATAATTGACAATATATTTATGTTTACTGAGATCTTTATTTCTTCAAACATCTTTGAGTTGCTGTCTACCATCCTTTCGTTTAAACCTAAAGGACTTTCAAGGACTTCTCTGGCAATCCAGTGGTTAAGACTCTGTGCTTCCAATTCAGGGGGCGCAAGTTCAACCCCTGGTCAGGGAACTAATGCAGGGGGCACGGGTTCAATCTCTGTTCAGGGAATTAAGATCCCACATCTACACAGTGCCACCAAAAACAAACAAACAAACAAAACACACCTAAAGGACTTTCTTTAGCATTTCTTGCAAAGCAGGTGTAGTGGTAACACTCCCTCAGATTTTGTTTATCTGAGAATTTCTTTTTTTTTTTTTTTTTTTTGTGGTATGCGGGCCTCCCTCTGCTGTGACCTCTCCCGTTGCGGAGGACAGGCTCCGGACGCGCAGGCTCAGCGGCCATGGCTCACGAGCCCAGCCGCTCCGTGGCATGTGGGATCCTCCCAGACCGGGGCGCGAACCCGGTTCCCCTGCATCGGCAGGTGGATGCGCAACCGCTGCGCCACCAGGGAAGCCCTCTGAGAATTTCTTAATTTCTTACTTTGAAGTACAGTTTTGCTGAATATAGGATTCTTGTTTGGTACATATATTTTTTCCTTTAGAACTTTGACTATATCAGCTCACTTTATTCTGGCCTCCAAAGTTTCTGATGAGAAATCTACTGCTAATATTATTGAGGATCCTTTGTATGTTATGAGTTATTTTTCTCTTGCTAATTTCAAGATTCTCTCTTTGTGTCTTTACTTTGGCAATTTGATTACAATGTGTCTTGATGTGGTCTCTGGTTTCATCCTATTATACATGGTTTGGGTTGAGTTTTTGGATGTTTATATCCATGTCTTTCATCAAATTTTTGGCAGTTTTGGCCATTATTTCATCAAATGTTCTCCCTTCCCTTTTCTCTCTCTCCGTCTTCTGGGACTCCCATGTTGGTCCACTTCACAGTGTCTCAGGGCTCTGTTCACTTTACTTTAATCTTTTTTCTTTCTATTCCTCAGACTTGATCATTTTCTTTGTCTTTTCTTCAAGTTCACTGATTCTTTTTTCTCCTTGTTCAAATCTGCCTTTGAAACCATCTAGTACATTTTTCATTTCAGTAACTATACTTTCCAGCTCTGGAATTTCTTTTTGGTTTCTTTTTAGACATTTTCTCTCTCTACTAATATTTCTGTTTTGTTCATACATTCATTATTTCTTTCCTTTCTCCATATATTCCTTTACTTCTTTGAACATGTTTAAAGGCAGCTGTTTAAAAGCTTTATCTAAAAGCAGCCATCAGTTCTTTTTTTCCAGACAGTTGCTGCTGGTTTACTTTTTCCTTTGGACAGACCATACTTCTTTGTTTCTTTGTATGCCATGTGAATTTTTGTTGTTGTTGTTGTTGTTGTTGAAAAATAGCCATTTGAATCTACTAATGTGATAACTCTGGAAATTAGACTCTCTCCCTTTCCCAAGGCTTGTTTGTTTTATGTTGTTACTGTTTTTTATAATTATGGGCAGTCTCTGTTCCAAGGATCAGCATGAGGTATAAACTTAGAGTATTATCAAGTGATTTCTGAGCCTACCTCTGGGCATGAGTTGTGACTTTCTAATTTTCACTGTATATATGGTTGCAGTGGAATGTCCTAGTCTTTAATGTCTGGCTGCCAAATGATTAAAAAACAGAAAAAGAGAGAAAAAAAGACATGAGCCCCTTATATACTCTGGAAGTCACTTCAGCTGAAGAGGTAGAAGCTTGGAACAATGAGAGGGGGTATGAAACAATGGCTGCCTGCCTCTTGTCTGCACTTCCATGATTAGAAGCAGCAATCATCAATGAGAACACAGATCCCTAATATCTGTAGAACAGGATCTTTATTGCCCACTCCAGCTCCTGTAAGCTGCATGCAAGCTGTTTCAGGAACATGTGTGGGACTGCCCAACATGAGCTGGAAGGGGAGGGATGAGTAGTTACTACTGAAGTAAGAGCTGAAATTGACTGAAGTTAACCACAGTTTACCTTTGAAGACTCCCCCTGGAAGTTGCCCTACAATAGACCCCAGAGTTCCAAAACAGTTACATCAGACTGAGTCTATAAATGCAAAAATTGTTTTCTACATGGGGATGCAGTTTTCTGGTGACTTTTAATGGGCCATCTTCCTGGAATCCTCTTTTAAACCAGTCAATTATCTTTTAAGGAGAATTAAATAACAACAAAAGATCTTGTATATTTATCTATGTAGTTTTTTCTGGTGATGCTCATTTATTTTTGTAGATATGTATTTCCATTTGTTATCATTTTTATTCTCTCTGTAGGCACTTTGATAACATTTTGTGTTGCAATGTTGACAAACGTTTTTGAGCTTTTTAAATATGTTTAAGACTTTATTTTGCCTTTATTTTTGAAAGGTGTATAAAATTTTAAGTTGGTAATTCTTTTCTTTCAGTACCTTGAATGTATTGCTTGACTATCTTTTTGCTGGAAGTATCTGAGATGAGAAATCTTCTGTCATTGTATCTCTGTACCGTGGTACATACATTTAATTTTTTTCTGATTGCTTCTAAAATTTTTTGCTTAACACTGGTTTTAAGCAATTTGATTATGATAAGATTTAGAGTAGCTATTTTTATGTTTCTTGTGCTTGGGTTAACTGGACTTTTTGTATCTGTAGAGTTTTTATAGTTTTCATCAAATTTGGAATATTTTCAACCATTATTTCTTCAAATATATTTTGTCTGCCTATTCACCTCTCACCTTTTTCCTGGAAACTCAAATTATACATATAGTATGTCAACTGATGTCATACAACTTATTTATACTTTTTCATTCTTTTAAATCATTTTTCAGTTTTATTTTGTTTGAAGTTTCTATTTCATTTTCTTCAATTTCATGAATATTTTCTTTTGCAATATCTAATCTGCCATTAATTATATCCAGTGTATTTTCATCTCTGCTATTGTAATTTCTTTTCCTCTATAAGTTCAATTTGTGTCATTTTTATATCTTTAATATCTCTAATTTGAACATGTGAAATACAGTTGCAATACCTATTTTAAAGTCATTGCCTGCTCATTCTAACTCCTGTGTCAGTTCTGCATCAGTTTGAAAAAAAAATAAATTTATTTATTTATTTATTTTTGGCTGCATTGGGTCTTCGTTGCTGCATGCAGGCTTTCTCTAGTTGCAGCGAGCGGGGGCTACTCTTCGTTGCGTTGCACAGGCTTCTCATTGTGGTGGCTTCTCTTGTTGTGGAGCACAGACTCTACGTGCTCGGGCTTCAGTAGTTGTGGCTCGCAGGCTCTAGACCACAGGCTCAGTAGTTGTGGAGCACGGGCTTAGTTGCTCCACAGCACATGGGATCTTCCTGGACCAGGGATTGACCCATGTCCCCTGCATTGGCAGGCGGCTTCTTAACCACTACACCACCAGGGAAGTCCCTGGATCAATTTTAATTGATTGGTTTTCCTTCTTATTATGGGTTGTATTTTTTTGCCTCTTTATATATCCAGTAACTTTTGATTGATTGGTAGTCATTTGAAATGTTATTTTATTGAGTGATAGATATTTTTCATTTTTATAACTGTACTTGAGTTTTTTTCTGAGACCCAGTTAATTTACCTAGAAAGTGTTTGAACCTTTCAGGCCTTGCTTTTAAGATTTATTATGTGAGAAAGAGCAGCACTTATTTTGTGGCTATTTCTGTTATGATCTTTCTGATTATTCTACCCAGTGAAATATGAGGTTGTTGTCCTGCCTTAATACATTTCTATTCACATCACTCCTCTCTTGGACAAATTATGACTTATTCTTCACATTGAGATTGTTTTGTCATTTTCTTCAATTTCTTATCTCAGCTAAGTCAACAATCTTTGCACTTATTATTGTTCTCCATTTTTGTTATTGCATTTTAAATCTCTAAGTCTTTTATTTTTCCGTATAGTTTTTTGAGTATATTTAAAGTAGTTTCATTTGTGAATGTTACAATTTTATTCTACTTTGTGAATACTTTGAGAGAAGAATTTCACTACCATAAATGTTTTGATTCTCCTTATTTGTTTTCATTTTACAGTAATTTTATATGGAGTTGGTCTGATATTTCCCATTCTTAAACATTTCATGGACAGGTTCCTACTTTAAGATTATACCCTTATATCAGTGTATTGAAATCAGCTGCATTAGTAGATAAGTGTTGTGTTAGTGGGAGCAATGAACTTTCTATAATTGGAGTGTTTTCTCATCTTCTACTCTGTTGTTAAATTTGTAACAGTTTATCTGCAATTTTTATTCCTAGGCATTTCATGGTAAGATTCTTAGTTTAAAAATACCATCTTTCATCAGCAGAGTGATATGTAATTTTGTTAAAGAAAAAGAAAGTTCTTGTTCTCTTTTGTTTCTTCAAAATATCTTTCACTTTTGTTTCCTATCTCATCTCAAATGGTAACTTACCTCCTCAATTAACATCCTTCTTCTTCAGAGCAATGTTCCTCCAGGGTTTCCATCTCCAACCTCACTAACTTCCAAGCTTCATCCATGGAGCACATGTTGTGTATTACCAATTTCTAGACTTTTTTGTTTACTGATTTAGTTCTTAATGTTCGACTTTCTCTTTCTGGGAACATTTATGTCTGTGCTTTGACTTAGTTTCTACACACCTCCTTTCTTCATGGTGTCTCTTAAGCCTCCTTTACTGAGCTCAATAGTGTCCCCCCAAATACATATCCAATTAGAACAGGTGAAGGTGGCCTTATTTGAAGAAGGGTCTTTGTACATATAATCAAGTTAAGATGAAAACATACTGGATTAAGATGGGCCCTAAACCCTATACAACTGGCATCCTTATAAGAAGAGGGAGATTTGGACACAGACTAACAGGGTAGAACACTGTGTGAGGACAGAGGCAGAGAATGGGATGATGAATCTACAAGTCAAGTTATGCCAAAAATGGCTGGCAACCACCAGAAGCTAGGAGAGAACCATAGAAAAGATTCTCCCTCAGAGACTCCAGTAGAAAGCAATCTTGTTGATACCTTGATTTTGGACTTTAGGCCATGTGAATTGTGAGAGAATAAATCTGTTGTTTTAAGCCAACCAATTTGTGGTAATTTCCTAGAGCAGCCCTAGGAAATGAATAAAACTCCCTTCCCTCAGTCTTCATGTTCATAAGCTTGCAGGTGGCTGGAGCTTCAGTTGTAGATCTATTAGAATACGTTGTTTATTTCACAAATTAAGATAGTAAGTTCATGTATCCTCTATCTCCTAGTAATGGTGAAGGTTTAGGTCACGTGAAATTACATACTGTAATGGTATTTGGAAAAAAATATGGAGAGTTTTAGACTCATGTGTACACAATAAACCTGGGGCCCTTGCTTTTTGTTGCCCTTTTAAGATGTGTCCAAGGATAATCATGGAAAACGAAGGATTTTTCAGAGAGAGAAGCTGAAGGCTAAAGAGGTCAACAGATTTAGGAGCTATTTCTAAAAAGGGAGAAATGGTCTGCTACAGAGAGAACACCAATTGTCCGTTAGTCTTAGGAAGAATAGCAGGGATAAAGAAGAGAGAACTACAGCAACTCCCAAATGAGTAACCACATGTCCTTTTCCATTTCAGCATAGGAGAAGGGACCCCAGAATAGCAAGAAAAGTAAAAGTAAAAGAGCTATAGCCTCACTCCTACTCTTGGGATAGCCATCTGGTTAGTTTGGGGGAAAATAAGGAGGTGAGCATTAAAATGGATATTAAACTGAAGCTTTAAAGTTGGCCAAATTTTTGTCTATAATTGAAATGACCAGAAAGTTAGAAACATACCCAAGAAGTGTGCTACTGTGTAACTGAAAGGGAGATTTATAAAATATGGCTGAAGGCAGTGTGTGGATGCAAATAAAATAGGTACAGTTGATTCTTTAACAGTGGATAGTTATATTCTACAAAGACACCACACACCCTGAAATAGTGAATAGAGAACCACTGTTTGAAACATAGGGTTAGATTCTTGAAAATCTCTGATCACATTTTATTAACTTATCAGTTTATAGCCTTGTTTTATGTGTTTCTGTTTAAACACATAAACAGAGGCTTTTTTGGCTTTTTTGGTTTGAGGCTATTTCATTTGTAAGTAAGAATTGTTGAATGTACTTTGATTTTAAGATTTTGTAACATAATGCAAAGGTGAAGAATTTAATTATTTAATATATATTGTTGATTCATTAGCTTTGAACTCATGGCAAGTAGCACTATAACTCTTTCCTGAATGCAGCTTATCTAACACAGGTATTTTCTTTGTAAGGCACATCTTAGGCTTTTGCACTTAGGAACACTAGGTACATTTGGAGATTATTTTAAGCAGCAAAATCAATAAAAAAAAGTACAAATACATAAAAAATAAGTGGCAATAAACAGACTGAGGTATATGATAGGAGGAAGGATGATTGGTTTGAGGCTATTTCACTTGGAAGAATTGTTGAATGTACTTTGATTTTAAGATTTTGTAACATAATGCAAAGGTGAAGAATTCTAAGAAGTGTGAAAGAAGAGCAAACCAAGGTATTTCTGTGATTGGAGTAGGGAGTTCTAGTTTGGAATTTGAGAAGAACGACTTTGACGAAATAATATTTAATTAATTTTGAACAAATAATAAATGTATATAGTTCAAAAATTTAAAAATTACAAAAGGGCACAGAGATCAAAAAGGAAGTGCCCCTTTTACTTAAGTCCTTCAACTACTCAGAACTCCTTATTGGATGGCAAATATTGTTATGAAGAGGGAAGAAATCTAGAAGGACACAGCATTTAAGAGGGGCTTTAATGGGTTTTCCAGATTTGGAGAGATGGAGATGGATTATCAGTGCACTTGTAGAGACATGAGAAAATCTTGATTGAAAGAAGTCACAGAGAGAAATTGTGAGAAGGCCTGGAATAAGAAGAAAATTGCCAATCACAGATTTAGTGAAAAGTTCTAAGTTACATGATCATAGTCCAATTCTCTTTTGAATCATGAGTTAAATATGCCAAGGAGTACAAATTATATCAGTTGATCTCAGAAGTGTATTCTTAATTTTTCTTTTCTATTAGAAGTGTTCCTTGATATCCAATGAAAATCTCCACCTATTAATTTTATCCCAGTGATTTATTTTAGTAGGAGAAGGATTATGAAAGACTACAAGAACACCAAATCAAACAGTGAAAAGAAATTAATAAAATATAATCTTGTTTGAACTTAACAGTTATTTCTGATAGTTTCAAAAGCCTTTGGGGTTTTAAACAAACTAAACTGAAATAGTTCTACAGGCCCATGCAGTAGGGGCTGGCATTATAATCTCTATATTACAGCTGGGAACCTTGAGGCACAAAGCCATTTAAGTGATATGTCCAAGGTCACTGAGCAAGTCACTGGTGAGGCCAAAAATAGAATCCCAATTCTTCAGCTAGTTCTTTGTTCAGGAGACCATATTGGTTCTTTTATTACTCTGAGGATAAAATTTAGCTCTATATCAGAGGCTTTTTTTTTTTTTTCTTATATGCCAACCTAAAAAATCAACATTTAAAAAGACCACTGAATTGATATTAAATCTAATCATATTTCATGCTTGAGATTTTCAAGTTACTCTTAGAAAAGTGTTTTCTTGTCGTTTAAGAGGAAAATATCCATAGGTAGTTTTTCACTGTTATCATCTCAATTCACAAAACTTTTCTCCCTTCCCTAAATATTTAATGGCTCTATTTAACAATGAATATGTTCTGGTTTCTGCACAAGGAAATGCAAGCCATAGTAATTGGCTTTGCCTTCAGACAGCTGAGTCAGCAAGAAATCAGGCAGCCTACAGAAACCTTTTTATTTGCTATCAGGTTTTCAGAGTTTCAAGCCATTGAAATGTATTGAAAAAATCTGGGAGGCAACTAAACCATGCAAATTAACCTTACATCTGCTTTATGCGACTCTTGAACTTCCAGATTTGTAATTCCTTATCTGTGGCTGCTCAAACAATTTTCCGGTTCATAATGCTGTCTGTGCAATGGTAGGAAAGGAAAGGGGATTATAGTCTCTGGTACATATTTGTCTAAAAGTACTTGAATTTTTCCAGTTATAAAAAGAATCTTTCTCCCCTCCTGTGGGAACCCTTGAGAGCTAGAAATTCTACTTTTTGAGCTTCATATCTATACATACGGATTTTGTGGAAAATGATTTTACAAAGTTTCAAGTTGTTAAATATTTTTAAAGAAATATACATTCACATACACTAAAGAGGACTAGAGATATACTTATCTCTGTGTATGCACACATACATATAAGAACTCACACATATATATGTTTAGATATACTGTATACTGTTTTGTAATTATATGCAATTATAATGTAATAATGTATAACATTTATTAAGCAACTACCTTGTGCCAGGCACTCTGTGAAGGTCTTTGCATATAATGTTTCACTTATCCTCATCACAGTATTATAAAGTGATTACTATTATTATACCAATTTACTTATAGAGGAAACTGAGACACTAATAGCAGAAGTTAATTGCTCACATTTATACAGCTTTTAAGTGGGAGAGTAGGATTATAAACACAGGTGACCTAGTTCTTCTACATTGTGTGGGAATAAGAATTATTTGTGAACATGTGAGTATAATAAAAATGTAAAGGCTAGAGGTTTAGTCAAAATTGATTAAATTCATAAACTGAGATACGAGAAGATAAATGTCTTCCAAAGGTTGTACAGCTAGCCAGTTACCAAACCTAGAGTATGACTCAGGTAGCATTCCACTATAGCTTGCAGAGTTGGCATCATTAGATGATGTCATAAATTGCAAACCAGGTAGGGTAGGAACTGTCTTTTATGAAATTTATGCAGTGGATATCCATATGTTTTTCTAGTGACGTTTTCCCATCTGAGATAATTTTTAAAAATAGGTAAGTAAAATATTTTTTATTTTTTAATTTTCTGTTGATGTTTATGAAAGTTTGTTTTTTACCACTTGTAGGGGCTCCCATACAGCTTCATGGTTGGTATTCAACAACTTTTCCCCACTCTCATTCATTATTCAAACTACTTCTCTCTACATGTTGTAGAAATACTTTTTGCCAAGACACTTAGATCTCCAAAATACTACCCTCAGTGGAGCATCTTAGTATTTACCCTAGGGGAAATTTTTTGCCTTCACTCTTCCCTTCCTTCTTCGAGTTTAACCCCATGTTATTCTGGTCCACTTGCAACTTTTTAACTCTGCTTCCTCTCATTTCTCTGTGAGCAATTCTTTAACAAATATTGATGTTTTTCAATGTTCAGTCTGTAGAATCTTACTTTTCTTGCTGTATAAACACCCCATAGGTGAAGGTGATCATATCTCCTACAATAAGTGTATATTTGGATAATTCTGTATGTGTCTGAGCATTTGTGCACACATTTGAAAGACAGAGAAGGCCAGTGAGCTTCAGATTCCATTTGTCTACTGTATTTTCTCACAATTGAGGCTACAAAAACACTTAAATTTGGTAGTAAGAGGTGTCTCTATAGGGATGTAACGCCTTAGCTGAGAGCTTAAGCCTGGAAGGATCCAGTTATGTGAATGTATCTGACATAAATTTTTCAGTTTTATTTTTTAATAACTATCCTCAAGTGGTACCATGGTAAAATTTCCTGCTAAAAGTTCACTAAAAGACAAGATTCAAAACATTCTCTGGTCTCTCTTGGTTTTTAGACCAATCTCACCTTCCCATTTAAGACTTTGACTTGCTACAAGTTAATGCTCAGTTTCAAGCTCAACAGTAAGTTTTCCTCCCTTACATTTCCCACATCCAGCACAGACTAGACCTACTATAGGCTACAGAAAAATAGAGTTAAGAAGAGAAAATTATGGTCTGTCCTTTATACACCTCCTTCTCCTACTTCTTTAGGTACTAGCTCCTCTTGTTTGTTAAGGCATGAGAAGGAAAAGGTAAAATGTCCAATATTTCCTTACTTCCATAGGCAGGACTGCAGTCTTTTCCTTGCTTGGATATAACTATTCTATTCCTTGTCTGTGAGCTCCAAACACCATGATAATAAGGTGTTCATTTGTGTGCAGCTCCCCTAGGCATTTTTACATTTGTAGGTTTGGCCTTATCTCTTAGCTGGCCTTCAGCTGATGACCTTCGTATTGCATTCCTCTAATGCCTACGTCCTTGTGCCTTTTTTATCCCTTTATTCCCCAAACTATCAGATGTAATGACAAGACTATATCCTCCAATTGTATCTGTCCTTGTAGGTCTGCTGAACCCCTGCAGAATGCTCCTCTATACACTTAGGAGAGAGGTTCCTGGCTCCCGCTATGTCTTACAGTCTACACACACACACACACACTCTCTCACACCCTCTCTCGCTCACTCTCTGTCTCCCGCTTTTGCTCTCCTTCCTATTCTTCTTTCTTCTGTTCTGTTAGCACAAGACCATATCAGTAAGTCCTCCTAAGCAAAGGCACAAAGAATGAAAAATGTTTCCCCTTATTGAAGGCTTTACCAATTTTTAGAAGCAAAACTCATAGACCTCACTTCCATGTCTTCAAAGTGAGAAAGGCTCACTTTCCATGAGCAAGAATCTTCCCCAGACACCAATCACATTCTTATTTTGCAATCTGCATTCTATAGTAATTGGTGGGGATGAGTAGGGTTGACACATGTGCATTCTCTAACTTCCACCTCTCAATAATTCCAACTTCTGGTGGCTCTCTGAATTCAAAGTGTGAAGTACTTAAGGTAATTTATTCTCAGTTTAAGCCACAATTATAGAACAACAGAAGAAATCATCAACATCTTGCTATATTTTTATCAGTAGAAAGATAACTCATGGAAGATAAAGTAGTAGTTGCAAAAGCCCTGAAGTAGAGAACTCATGTGGCATTTTAATGAAACACTCTGACTTCATTTTTGACATTTAACTGCTGACAGCTTTCAACCACTTCTTCCCCCTTCTGCAACACAACTTACTAAACTGATGAGAAAGACTAGGTGTTCCCTCCTTTGGCAACAGCCAGAAATTCAAACCATGCAAACCCTAGCCTACTGACAGGAACGCTCACTCCAACGCTTCCCTGAATCACAATAAAAGCCAAACTAGTCTCTCACTCAAGCTGACACCTCTGGACCTGCTTGGGAGATGTCCCTGCTTTCTAAAGAAAGTTTCATTATGTGAGTAATAAACCTTTTCATACCTTCTTAATTTTTTTGTAAAAAAATAATTTTTTATCAAGGTATAACTGACATAACATTATATTAGTTTAGGGTGTACGACATTTGTATACAATGCGAAATGATCACCACAATACGTGCCCCCAATTTCATGCCCCAGAGGAAGGAAAACCTGTACCTGAAGCCGATCCAGAGAATAATCCTTACGATGGGACGTTATGTGGAGCGCAACGAGGACATGCCTTGGAGGAACATTATGGGCTTACTGGGCATCGACCAGTTCCCGGTGAATACGGGCACCATCACCACTTCTGAATATGCCCACAACATGCAGGTGATGAAGTTCAGCGTGAGCCCCAGTTGTCAGGATTACCTTGGAGGCCAAGTACTTTGCTGACCTGCCCAAGCTGGTAGAGGGTCTGAAGCGGGGGGCCAAGAGGCCGACGCTACAGTGCAGCGCATCATAGAGGAATCAGGTGAGCACATCTTTGCAGGGGCCGATGAGCAGCACCTGGAGATCCACCTGAAGGACGCGGAGGAGGGCTGTGTCTGATTCCCATCAAGAAATACGACCCAGTTGTCTTGTGCCGTTGAGACCTTAAGCGAAGACTTGAACGTGCTCTGCTTGTCCAGGTCCCCCAACAAGCACAATGGGTTGTACATAACGGTGTGGCCTTTCCCTGACGGCCTGGCCAAGGACACTTAACAGGATGAGGTTTCCACCTGCCAGGAGCTCAAGCAGCAAACTCCCTACCTGGCGGAGGAGTATGAGAGGGATGTGGCCGAAGCCCACAAGAAGAGGTGCTTTGGGCCCCACGGAACCTGCCCCCAAGTCCGCACCGACACAGCCAAGGGCGTGCAGTACCTCAACGAGATGAAGGACAGCGTGCCGCAGCTTCCAGGGAGCCACCAAGCAGGAGGCCACTGTGTGAGGAGAACCAGCTGCGTGACATGCGCTCTGATGTCCATGATAATGAGGCTGCGCGCAGACGTCACCGAGCGCGGGGGCGGCCGGATCATCCCCACTGCCCGGCTGCGCTGTGTTTGCGGGGCCTGCTGACCGCCCAGCCCCAGCTCCTGGAGCTCGTCTTCCTGTGGGAATGCCTGTATAGAACACGTGGTCGGTGGCATCTATCCTGTCCTGAACTGGAAGCAGGAACACGTCTTTGAGGACTTGCAGGTGGCCGGAAGCCCCATGTTTGTGGTGCAGGCCTACGTGCCTGAAAACGAAATCCTTTGGCTTCACCACCAAGGCCGACAGCCGGGCTTTCCCCCAGTGCGTGTTTGACCAATGGCAGATCCTGCTCAGAGATCCCTTTGACAGAACCGGCAACCCCAGCCAGGTGGGGTTTGAGACCGACGAGCACAAAGGCCTGACGGAAGGCCTCCCAGCCCTGGCCGACTTGCTGGACAAATTGTAGGCGGGACTCGGCGCAGCACGGGCTCCCAGCCGCGATATCTACCACAACAATAAGCCTTCGCGTTCTCCTCACGACACCTTGAGAGGGTCCAGACACAGTGATGATCCGTCTGACAGATTTCTGGAGCGTACTCTGGGCCATTACTCAACAGGAACACTTGATGCCATTTCTTTTGATGTTCATTTCAAGATTTTGGAGGCAAGAGAAGTGCCCTCGCTGCAGGTATTTATTTGGCTTGTGGAGCCGAGGGAGGGGGTGGGGCACCCGATACTTTGACTTTCATTTCTTCAGAGGGAAACTCAAGTGCCCCCCAGTTTTTAAAAATAGGCGCAGTAAGAGGTTTAATTGCGTAAATGGACCATAGGGGATTTTCCCCCAGAAAGAGGGAAGGAACAGGCGGGTAGACGTTCTCTTTGGACAGAAACTAGAAGGTAGGAAATCTTGTGCAGTGTCACTGTAAGCACCTCCAGCTGCATTAGTGTCATTGGAATAGATATGGTACTGACTGTGAAACAAATAAACAAACAACCCTCCTAATTGAATGTGACATAATACGTCTTAAGAGCCTAACCAAGAGTTCAGGGGGAGGGTCCATTCCACCGCTGTGGGGTGAATAAAATGATTGGCATTGTGAGGGGGATGGCCAGACAATGACCAGCCTAGGAAGGTCTTTCTTTTAATGCTTTTGCTTGTTGACTGGTTTTGTTGCCTGCTGGCAGCGTGAACTTCTAGGGGTTGCCTGCTGGCTAGTTTGTGCTTTGAGCTGTGTTGCTTTGTGTTGCATTTACTGAGCCCTCAAAGTTTGTCTTATAGATTTGACTGATCTAAGTTGAAAGTGTTGATAACTGGCATTTAGTAACATGAAATTGGAGGTTGGGGCCTCCTTCAAATGGCTGTAGTTCATGTGTCTTGGCTGGGAACTATCTGTGCATCTCAGATTGAATCATGTGTCTTGATTCTAACATAAGCCATAATTGACACTAGGCTCAAAGCAATGACTCTTATCCTGTGACCATGATTGTGTGTCTCAATCTGGCACTCACCCCCATCCTGTAGAGTGCTTAAGGGAGAGACTGATACCCTGTGCAATGGGCAAGCCAGTCAGTGGTTTCCCATGTGGAGGAAGAGTATTCACTATGTAGCATGCTGAGGGCCACACTCCTAAAACAGATGGTTTGCTACAACTTTTAAAAATGCCTTTACCTATATTGGAAAAATATCCTTATACTCCAGGATATAGGGAAAAACACCCATGTACCCTAGTGACACAGCTAAGGGGAGGGGATAGTCAAACCTGATTTCAGTTGAGGGTCCTTAGTCCCAGTAAAGCTACTGTTGCCATGGGAGAGGCCTCTAACCCCGAGACTGATTTGCAACTCTCTGAAGGAAGAAACTTGTAAGTATGAGCAGATTGTAGAGGACTCCCTCGAAATATATCCAGTAACCACCAAGAAAAAAACAAAAAACTGAAATGTGCCAAATGTGCCAAAATGGAAGTTCAAACTTTGCTGGAAATCTAAAATTTACCAAAAGAATTTCTACAACAAATAGATAAAAGAGTACCAATTAAAGTTTATGTGTCTGCAACATAGGTTCTGAGTTAATGTTAGCATTTGCTCAGATGCACCAACTGGAAACATTTCTTGCCTTTTATAAAAACTGAAGCTTAAATTTCATTTATCTCTGGGGAATCCCACTAAATTTAAATAAGGTATCCCTTTACTCTTAGAGAAGTTGGAAAATATAAAATAGAAGAAAAAAAGGTATGCTTCACCTTAACTATCAGAACTATCACTTTGTTTAATTTCCCATGGTAAGAGTACCCATTACCCTAAAATATCCTGGAGTGGGCATGGGCATTTTGAACCTGTTACAGCAGGCAGGTAGCTAGATATGAGCAGAGAAATGGTGGAAGGAAGGGGCCAGGTGGCAGAAATCTCGAATCTTGTAAACAGTGGGGGTCCCTGGGCAGACAAAGAAAAGCAGGAACCTCCAGACTGACAGAAAACCACAGCTTTTGGGTGATAAGTGTCCTGGAAGCAGACAAACAAAGGTGGGGAAAGACGGGAATCTCCTACATCCAAATGTAACCTGTTGCTCATTGTGCTGTCATTACAATAAAATTAGCCTTCCAGATAAGAAGTACCCATCATGCACTGACACCATGACACTTCTGATCTAAGCTAAATAAGGACAAAAGTCCCTCCTCCCCTTGGGAAGATGGAGCTGGGATGAAAATCAGGGAATATGACCCCCAAACTCCTCCTTCCCCAGTGAATATTCTGCCCCTTCATTTGTATGCCCCTCATAACCGGCTTGCCAAAGAAACCCAGGGCCGCAGCTCCTCACCTGTCTGCCTGTTCTCCCACTGAGAGCATGTTCTTACTTAAATAAATTCTCACTTTACTTTCTTAACGTCCCTGCTTCGTCTCCAGATTCTTTCGCAATGAGGCAAGAACCTTCAATTCACTGGAAACAAATCGACCAGTAATGAATTAAAATTAAATGAAGTCTTTGGTTCTCACAATCAGACTTTTAAAATGGGACCCCATCACAACCTTACATTACAAAATGTTTCTACATTTTGGGCTTGAGAAACAGATGATTGAGCAATGTCCTTTTTGCTCCACCTCTTCCATTCATCTTCACTAACAAACTCAGGATGACAAAAGAGGAAGCAAGGAAACAGCCCATGAATGGAAGGGCTGAGGTAGATGAGGTGAGAAAGGATCACGTCTTTAGTGCCTTGAGTCATCCTTCAGTATCATCATTTCAACCTTAATGGAGCTCATCCTTACTCCTTTAGTAATACAGTTGTCCCTCAGTATCCACAAGGGATTGTTTACAGGACCCCTGTGGATGCCAAAATCCATGGATTCTCAAGTCCCTTATATAGAATGACATAGTATCTGCATATAAGCTACACACATCCTCCTGTATACCTTAAATCATCTCTAGATTACTTATATTACCTAATACACTGTAAATACTATGTAAACAGTTGTAAATACAATGTAGATGCTTTGTAAATAATTGCAGGCACATGGCAAATTCAAGTTTTGCTTTTGAGAACTTTGTGGAATTTTTTTTTTTTTTTTAATGTTTTCAAACTGTGGTTGGTTGAATCTATGGATGTGGAACACCCGATTGACTGTAGTCTGAAGAAGTCTAGATTTGGATGAGGCTTGGATTTGGGGAAAATATTTGAGGTGGTTACTGGGATCTGCTGTAGATAGGAGGATGGGGGGAGGGTGAGAATTCCTAGGAATATCAGGGAAGTAAAGGATTCCTTGAAGGGTAATTTCTGAATGAGTGGCTGGCCTGAGGCTATTCTAACTTCTCTACTCAGCCCAAGAGAAGATTATAAAATTTGAGGAAGGTTCTGTTTTTTTTCAGCTGTCCTGTCTGTGATCAGCCTCTCTTTATTCTAAGCCATTTGAGACTCAGCTTGATTAATTTAAAGAGAAAAACATTTACTTAAAAAAAATACAGTGCTAAAAACTAAGTTCAAAAGAAATAGCTGCCAGTAGAGTAAGATTCAGGTAAGTTATCTGCTTTAAACAAAGTAGCAAATTTTCATGCAAGTGTTTATCTATTTCAAGGTTCTGAGAATTAAGATATTAAATTATCCTGCCTGAGTCACTGTTTTTTGATGCAGTAAGTAATAGAGCAAATAGTAAAACATGCTTTTAGTTTTACAAATAATGTTTCTCAAAAAGAAAATCTTACTAATTTTTTTTTTGTGTTCTTAATAGAACACATGGATATGATTTGGTTGTCAGTTACTCAAAAATATTTAATTAGTGTCTACTACATTTCTATTCCAGAAAAAAAAAAAAAGTATGTGAGGATAGAGAGAGAGGAATATTTAGGAGAATAAAAAACAAGGCATGGACTATGATCTATATTCCCCAAATAATTTTACGTTTTCTCCCTGTTTCTCCAGAGATGCTGGATGTACATAAATTGTAGCTTGTGTAACCTTCTCACAGCCATCATATTTTAATAAAATTGATGATTTATTATGTCTTTGTCATAAGCCTCTGAACATGTTAAAAGACAGATACTATTGATTTCTCCTCTCTGTATCTTTAATGCCAACCTTGTGTTTCTAAATGATGGAATCAGTAAAGATTTGATAAAATAGGTGTTTAGTTAATATGAGCCAATAAGGAAATAAGAGCCTATAAAATGGAAACATATAACAGTGTGTTAAGAGAGGAAATAAAAAATAATTTACATAGATTTTTGTTTTGAAACCATTAAATTTATTCTCTCTGATAATGCATAAATGATATCTAGGTCATCTTGAGTTGGAGAAGCCCCAGTCCCTTCATAGGTGAGATGTGAGCTTTGAGGTAGGCCCTGAGGGAGAGCTGGTGTTTGGGAAAAAAATAAGATTATATTATTACCTGTAAGTTCAGCACAGAGGGTCATGTGGTTGGAAATTATTTAATCTGAAAATACTGACTCCACCTTCTAAAGAATAACCAGATGTTTTCAAGAATGGAAAGATTTGGTAAGATCCTTGTTTACAGATATAAAACAGGAATTACCAATTGATCTGGCAGTTGAAACAATCTGAAGCTTCATCTTTACATTGGAGTTTGCATCTTGATCCCAGATAACATTGCAGAAACAGCTTTAAAATTTCTGTAGTATGTCTTCACATGAGTACCTTGCAATCCAAAGTGTACCCTATTTTGTTGTTGTTAAAATACACTGTCATTTTATCAGTTGTTAGTATTGAAATGTTAAAATCAATGACAGTTACCTTTATTCCATCTCTGAATGTAATTAGTTTTCAAGATCTATTAATTCTTCTCTTTGAGTATTTGGTGTTCACTGACTATCTCAGGGTAACATTAACTATGGCCAGACTAAGACACTTAAAGTAGTACTTCTCATAGTTAATTGTGCATATAAATGATCTGAAAATCTTGGCAACGTGTAGATTTTAGTTCAACAGTTCTGGGTGGGTCCTGGAATTCTTCATTTCTAAGAAACCTGTAGGTTTGTTCGTGCTATTGAGACTGGGCCACATGTTGAGAAGCAAGGCTTTAAAGTCTTACCAGTGTCCCCACAACTGCAAGCCATATGTCACTCCAAATTAAATAAACAAATAACAAAAAGACAATCCATGAAATAAGTCTTAAGGGCATAGAATAAAAATCTGTTTTTTCTCATATTTAAAAAAATGTACTCTCTTGGAAATTGCAGAATTCAGATTCTAATTCACACTTATTTTGTTTAGGTCATTTATCACTTCATGTTCCTCTTTGTAAGAGCACCCTATTTGGTATTCAATCTTTACCTCTTCCTACAAAACTTTCCTGAAAAGTATGTGACCAGTATTACATAAATGAACGTGAATTAAATGCTAATAAAAAAAATACAAAACTTAAAATCTTTAATTCCTTTTGGTTGCAAACAAGTTAGACTGACAATAAAAGCTCTCCATCAGCTGACTTCATCTTTCTTTTTTAAATTTATTTTTAGCTGCGTTGGGTCATTGCTGCGTGTGGGCTTTCTCTAGTTGCTGCAAGTGGGGGCTACTCATTGTGGTGGCTTCTCTTGTTGTGGAGCACAGGCTCTAGGACCGTGGGCTTCAGTAGTTGCAGCATGCGGGCTCAGTAGTTGTGGTGTGCGGGCTCTAGACCGCAGGGTCAGTAGTTGTGGCGCACAGGCTTAGTTGCTCCACGGCATGTGGGATCTTCCCAGGGATTGAACCCATGTTCTCTGCACTGGCAGGCGTATTCTTAACCACAGCACCACCAGGGAAGTCCCCAGCTGACTTCATCTTAAGTAACTGATATTATCTTATTTACTAACCTAAACATTTTCTTTCATCTAAGTTAGTCTCCAAACTACTTCTGAAAAGATGTAGAACTTATTGCATGCTCATTTATTCACTCATTTATGTACCAGCAAAATACACTGACTCTTTACTATGTTGGGTGTTATTTTAGGCTCTTGGGCTATACTGGTACACAAGAAAGATATAGTTCTTGTTCCTGTGGGATTCAAAGTTCAGCAGGAGAACTGAAATATTTTTTAATACAGAGGTAAATTATTGTGTTCTTGTTTTTCAGAATTCAGTGAGATTTTAAATGAATAGAAGCTACTGTAATTGGGGCTAATGCATGTTTCAGCAAAGGCTTTCATGAAGAAGAGACCTTAAATTAAAATCTGAAGAGTAAGCGGGATTTAGGCAGATGAAAGGTGAAGAGAATATGTGTGACAGTCTGGAGATGAGGAGAATCTGAGCATGTTCAACAAAATGAATGCCAATGTAGTTAAATTACAATGAATGTATTTGAGATGGTGTGAAAGTTTAGAGAGGTGGGTAGAAACCAGATCATACAGGGGATGAAGGCTGTGTAAATAATGTCTTTATTCTAAGCCTTTAATCATACTCTGTCCGCTTCTTGGACTGCATTTGTTTTGCTCCTGTGTCTGTGCTAATTCTTCTCATTCTCCAAGTCCCATCACCTAGAATGGAATCATAATGGTTAATATTTATTAAATACTTATCATTTGCCAACCCCAGTGGGAAGTGTGTCCCATACAGAATCTAATTTATTTCCTAACTTTAGTATACACATTGGGTTTATTATTCTTTTTGCAAGAAAGTGATACATAGAGAGATTGAGTAGATTATCCAAGATTATATGTGGCAGAGTCATGTTGCAAATTCAGGCTGTCTAATCCATAGATTGTTTAACTACTAAGCAATACTGACTCTTTTAAAAGAAAATTTATTCCATTAGCCTCTTCTGTCTTTTTAAAACTCAACTGAAACTCTGGGGTTCTTAGTTTTTCAGATATATGTGGTCCCAATGCAATCCACAACCTGGCACTAATTTCTGTCATGTAGACATTATGAAAAGAGTACTCAGACCAAATAACTTTGCCTAGTATAGAGCTAGGTCCACAGAAGGCATCCAGTTAATATTTTGGGGTAAATGTCTCAGTGACTATGTTTCAGATTAATCTCCGGTTTAACTTTACTCTGGCCATCCAGAGGCACAGTTTCTGAGTCACTTCAGACTACGCTGGAACACAAAGGAGGTAGCACTTGTTTGTTTTAAATGTACCAAAATCTACAGTGTTACCCCAATCCTACTATACTCCCGGTGAAGGAAAAAGAGACCGAAGAGCGAGTGGCTCTTCATTTAATACAAATATAAAAGAGTGCACAGTTTTCCACCAGGGAAATGTAATAAGCTTAGTAATCAGTGGAACTCGGAATTATAAAAACTTGGATTCCAGCATGCCCAAGTATTCAATAATAATGCCAATTAATCTTACACCCATTTATGAATTGAGATAATGGCATTTAGGTCCAAGCTTGCTAAAAAAATATGTAATTTTGGCAAAATTCTCTGTGCCCTCATTTGGGTATCAATATCAAGGGAGAATCTATTATATTTGAACCTTTGCTTAAATAAAAGAGCTCTTGAAAATTAAAAATCATATTTATGAGTGTAATAGGAATGATTTAACCATGAGTTAATATCTAGAGACTCTTGAATTGAGATTTCTCTTGCATTCTTTAAATGGCTTACAAGCAAAGGAGCTTAATTAACAGAAACACATGGCATAACATTTCCTGTCTACTATTACTGGCATTCAGTGAATATAAGGAGAAAAGTTCATAGTTTGTTCAAAATCTTGGTTCTCTGAACTAAGATGGTGGTAATTTATATCAAATGAGGATTAGTAAAGAGAAGATATTTTAACATTCTATGTCCCAAGAATGACTTTTCCATTAAATAGAAAAGAAATGTCCTGAGTATTGGGTCTGTCCATTGATACATTCATCGTTATATAAAAATTGCTTTATTTTTAGTATGTGTGTTTGTGGATGATATTCTGGTTTTTTGAATTTCTTTTATCTTTTATATTCAAGTAGTTACTTGCTTTTCCTCTTATAACTTCCAAAATGTAGATTATTTAAATTTAAATATTAGGATAATAGTATCAAATTCTTCTTCCATAAAGAAAAATAGAAAATAGACACTGTTTAAGTTGTCAGAGTTTGTGATTGTATTATATTAGTAACACAGTCTGAAATCTGTGTTATTTGCAAGGTACTAAGGTCATAGTATCATGTTTGTTGCTCTTGACCATTAAACTGCCTTGCCTGCAGCTATAATACATAAGAGTCTAAGGAACTAGACACACATACCTGAATGGTTGCTATTGCCTCTATGAACTTCTGCCATGAGTTAGGACTTGTTTAGCTGTCTATTTGAATCACAAATATTGATCCCTTTATATGGTTATTGCATCATCCATTCTTTGTTGGAAAGTTGCTTTTACATATAAAACTTTTCTGAATCCAGCTTACTTTGGTTAACTTTCCTTCTGTCCTCTTTGTGTTATACTCTTTCCCCTCTATCTAGAGAAACAAGGTCAAGGCATGTTCTCGGATGCCTGTTCATTAACAGCTCTGCGGGTGACGCTCCTAGAGAGGTCTGATGTGTTGTGTGATGTTCTCATACAAACTATGTTAATTTTTGATCAGTGATTATGAGTTTTAATTGTGTTTAGGTAACTGGAAGTTTGTTAAATAGGCCCCACTTTGAAATGCTAAGTTGGAGCAGTGAATCTTAAAACCAAGGAATCCCCAAACTTCTTGTGCTTTATTTTTGCATATTAATTCCTGAAGAGGAAAAATTGGTAGATTGATGAGTGTTTATGCAAGGCTACAAATGTGAATATGACTATAACTCTGTTATTTTTTCTTTTAATAGCATGACTGTTCTTTTGTCTTATAAACTCAACTTTTAAAAAAGAGTCCCAAGAGGGATAGAGAGGAAAAGGAAGGAGTATATATCTTAACCAAGTTTGCTTAGCTGATATGACCCAAAATTTGGATTCAGAACTAGGCAGTCTGACTTCCAAGCCACCATACAAGTTAGACTGCTCCAGAAACTCTGGGTCTTCTGTTTGATATAAATACAGGCCATTGACATGGAAGTAAACATATTTTTCTTTCTTTTAACTTAAAGATTTTCATTTTGTTTTTAACATTTAGACTTTTTGCATCAAAATTCTTAGTGGCTGCTTGTTACTGTTTTTATAGTATTTTTATAATTTCTTCTTGTTTCCATCACTGGTAACTTAATCCCTTTGCCTTTGCAAAGGCAAAGGGATTATGCACAAAAAAGCACCTCTTTTGCCTCTTAAACACTCTCACTGCAGTCTTCTTTTTTGTGCTTCTTGGAAGAAGAGAAAAATGATACTGCTTTTTCTTGAGATTAAAAAAAAAAAGCAGTATCTTGTTTTCTTTTTTTATTTCTTCCTCATTCCATCCTATTATCTTCCTTAGGAAGAATTGCTGAGTCCTTTGATAAGTAATTTTTGTTTTAGTCCCCAATATCCTATCGCTATTTGAAATGGTTTGAGAATAGTGACTTAATATAGCCAAGAAAAATTCTTTAGCTGTGCTTTTCTGTAATTTCTCTATCTTCAAGAGAGTATTATTTCTCTCTCTGAAGTTGATTTTGACCACTTGAAAGTCCTAATGCCTAATTTGTTTTGTTTTTTTTAAATTTAATAGTACAAACATCAAAGTTTCAATAGAGTATGTAGTGAACAGTAAGTCACCTTCAAACCTCTGTTTCCCACCCAACCAGTGATTTAAATTGTTTTCGTAAAAAACAGACATAGCTACCCTCTACTGCCCCTTAAAAGTATTTCTTCTTTCCTCAAACTATATTAGGGATTTATTTGGTAACAGTTGTCTTCAATTATGTATGTAGTTTGATCGGAATAGAATTCCATCAGATCTCGGCCAGGCTCCTTTGTGAGATAATTTTTCTTCAAAATGTAATGCACTAAAATTTCTAAACAATAACGGTTAAATTTAACTGTATCAAATACTCTTTTTGTTTCCTTAAGGTAGTCTGGACTAAGATATTTTACTATTTACATCTAATTTCGGAGTTGTACTCTGTAGGAAATTACTAAATTAGTTTAAAGGAATGGGTCAGGAGGTCAGGACCAGTCAAGGTGTTAATATGTTCACAGATTTTACCAGGCAAGTTTCCAATATTCAAGTTCCTTAGGCAGGACTAATAGGGACTCTTTGGAGCTACAATGTAAAATACTTGAGTATATGAGTTATGAAAAAGCTTGGCTTTTGATCTCATATTCCCAGAAGTTGAATAGATTTCAGGGGAATGATAGTGGTCAAAAACTGGTGATTCTGAATTAGAATTAGATGGTAAAGTATCCTTTGTTACACTTGAGAAATAACTGGGTGGTATGAAGCTGGAATATGCAAAAACTGCATATTTCAAGGGCTGTCTTTCCCCTAGAGAGTACACTTTGTTAAGGTCACTATTCTTACTACCTGTGTTATTACCCAAGCTTAATGCAGTCTGATGGCCCCAGGCTTCAGCTTGGTGTAAGGTAAGGATTGACCTTAAGAAACTGCAGCTCTATCCAAAGATTTAGTTTCTTACAAATTTTGGCTTCTGCTTCTGCATGACCTTGAGCTATCTCTTTGAGAGATCCCAGGGCTAGATGAGGCTTCACATATGACAGGGAAGTCTCATTAGGGCACTCTGTTGCATTGCCAGAAATTAGAAATTCAGGCTGTAAGTGTATGGACTACTATGGAAAAAAAAAAAAAAAGAGCTTTAAAGAAAAAGTGAGATTCTAGCTTGCAAAAACTTTTTTGTCAATTCTATGCATAACTATTTGGTCTGAAAATGAGCTCAGGTCAGCATATTAAGGCCTTTCCATTCACAAGCATGGTGCTAGACACTGAAGAGATAAAAAAGCAAAGGCATAATTCTTGATCCCAGGTTTTCAAAAATTTGGATCTTTGTTTGTTCTTGATAACCCCTTGACTGGGGTTTGACACTAAATTTATGCCCTAAGTGAAAAAGAAAGGGAAGAAAAAGGGGGAGGAGGGGAGGGAGGGAGGGGAAGGAATGAAAACAATAAGAGATATATCCATTACAGACCTGAAAGTTGGCTGTGCTTGCAGAAAAGACAGTGGATATAATTTGCCCAATTCACATCTGTTTAACTTTAAGCATAACATAAAGAATAGAGTTCTCTGGTTATTTAGTGATGAATTTAATAGGAAAATGCATTGTTTTCTTGCACAGTAAAGTTTTAATAACTTTGGAGAGTGTATTGGTAATTTAGAGAGGCAGCAACTCTCATTAAAATCTGTTTTTAATAGAATTATCATGTACTTGAAATGCTTGAAATGGTATGATAGATTATCATCTTCAGTAGTATTATTTTAAGTAAGAGTTATATGACCAAAAATATCAGTAAGGCTCATTCTCTGAAACCATAGGAAAACCAAGTCAGTATCCCCATAGCTACATCATATTGATCATTCATTTGATTTAGGGAAAAAGAGGACAAATATGTTAGTGAAAGAGAGACAAATGAGTAGTGTGCCTGGCCAATTCCTGACTCATTTACAAAGGAAGCTAATGCAACTCTCTTATTCATTTATGGGAAATATGATAGATCTGATTAGATAATTTATGCCTTCTCTCAGATTTTGTGCACCCCACTAATTGTTTCTTCATTTCTTTTCTCTACTTTTCGCTCAGATATTTGGCAGTTATTATACTTTTTGGAGATTTTTTTTTTCTTTTTAGGCTGTTAGTATCAATCTTTTGCCTACATCTAAACAGCATACCTATAAAGAAGATCTCATTTTTAGCCTTAATATTTGCAAATTACTTGAGAAGTAATATAAGGGAAAATTAAGCATTCACCCACATATGTCACTGTAGTTTTAACATTTTACTTCAAATTGCATAATCAAAGCCTATCACTATATTTTGCTGCATAGAGTTAAGAATAGCAAATTGATTGCTTTAAATGGATTTTTCTTTATCTTGGAGCTTTGGTGCAATAAATTATTTTAAGTAATGTTAATTTTGACTGGAATTCTAAATCATAGTTTTTTTCTAAGTTAAATACACTTTAAAACTTTAGTTTTACATTTCAGGATCTATACATAATATTGTGAAGTTTCTGGTGTGAACAAAGACACACACAGAGACACACACAAAACTCTTAAAAGTTTATAGACATCAAAAGTGTGCTTTAAAAAATATGTGTAAATTAGTTCAAAATGTGTAGATTAATTTGCTTTGAAATACATTTGTGTTTAAAATTTAATGTGAATAATGCTTAGCTTGAATGCGTGTTGTGTTTTGCTTAGTACAAACATTCGAATTATCATATTAAACTGAACCTAAGCTTTTAACTAGGAAAGAATATGCAAACATAATTCCTAAAGTTGTTGAAATAAATGCACTGTTAACACAAATTTCTAAGAAACTCATATACAATATAGCTTATATTTTTGTTGAAGTTAATCTAGACCAGTGCTTCTCAAAATTCATTGTACATATATGAATTTGATAAAAGCAGAATGTAACTCAGTCTGTGTGGGATAGGACCTGAGATTCTGTCTTTTTAAGGAGCGTGCATGTGGTGCTGCCACTGATATTCCGTGAACCATGCTTTGACAAGCAAGAATCTAGTTCACAGACCATATGAGAAAGGTATATTTGATTTTTTGGATTAAAATTTCAAGAAAAATACTTCTTTTGCATGATCTAATATATGGATTATATATTCTAAATCCTCCCTTCTAGACTGCCTTTCAGAAAGCTCTAGATGTGGTAACCTCTAAAGAGGTATAGGCAACATATGCACATGAGATTACTAACTTCTCTCTGCCTCTGCTTAGTGAATTTGTTTTTGGTTTTGAAAAACATAGGGTTAATCTGATCCTGGGTTTTAGGATTTAGGAGGCAGTTGACTACTATAGTTAAAATTGCTGTCAGCCTTAGGCACAGGTTTCAGCTTCAACTAACCATATTTAAGCAAGCATAAACATTGAGAGTCACGGCAGTGCTTCCAGCCAAATTAGAAATAGAGTTTAACAGTATCTCAACAGGACTAAACTTGACAGGGAACATGGGGAATTTGCTTTGACAGAGCAAGCTTTGGAATTTTATGTTTGTGGTTTATCACAATCATAATCATTCTTATACCATACAAAGAAAATGATTTTAGTAGATGTGTTAAGTATGAAGTTATAATTAATATGTAGGATTTTTTCATTTTCTGCTTTGTCATTTGATTTTCTAATGAAGAGACAAAACATCCAGTGTTCTTCATATAAGAATTCTTAATAAAAATGGTGAGAATTTTCTTTCATGATACCTAACAAGAAGACAATATATTTAATAAATTTCATTTGATTATAGTAATTTACATTTGTTCATTGGTCAAGTTAATGAAGACATACTTGGTCATTTTACTAGAATTCACAGACCTGTTCTGTGAACCAAAGTGAGACACACAGTTTGTTCTAATTAATCATTTAAGCAGTGGATTTTCTTCCAAAATGACTGGATTTAAAGAGATCCTATATATTATCACTATATATATATATAATTATATCTAATATTATAATATAATCCTGTATATTATGTATATGATTATATATAAAACTTATGTTGTATGAGAAATATTTAGCACATTGACAAAAATATTGCTACTTGAGACTATAGTTAGGTCTCACTCAATAATTTTATTTCAAAATAATAGCTCTTTGAGAGATTAACAATGAAATGAACAGTAGAGCAGAGCAGAAATGTGCAGATCATTGACCTACTTTCCAGGCCTATGTGACTTAATTGTTAGTAAAAATATGTTAGTAAAAATACTAACATAGCTGGGAAAAAATGGATGTTCTTGTGGAGAGTTGGTCAGTGACAAAATCTTAGATAAAGGAGAGTAACTGGGATAAACTTTGGCAGCATCCACCCATGTCTCTTGGATGGAATCTTAATCAATAACATGAAGACTCTGCACACAGATATTCTTTTTCCCCTCCTCCATTCCCACTCCTCTTCCACCCACCCTCCTGTTCATGAGGCTGTCTTAACTGTGAGATGGATGATGACTCTTCTAGCTTGCTGTCACTGAACATTTGATACACCTGACTCTTTTATTTTGATTCTTTGCAAAACAAGGGCATTTTTATCCAGCCTCCCCTTGTAGATCTGACTAAAACAGAAAATACACAATTCATATGGACTTGAGTATTTTAGGTCTTGTGACAACTTTTATTTTTTATTATGAAATAACAAATAGATATTACAGTGTTCCATGTGGAAATCCCAGATTAGGTGCTAGGCTTTGAATACCTGCATGTAACTGAACACGTAAAGTGTCTTTGAATTCCTTGTTCAAATTGTGCAATATATATATCAGAAGTGCAATTAAAATTATTCTTTTTTATAATATACCTTCCATTTTAATAAATACAAAATTACAGAGACTTGTCTCAGTACTGGCTTTATTTGTATAATGAGAAGCCACCAATTTAGAGGCTTTTTTTTATAAGGGGCATCCAGAATATCTATGCGTATCTATACTATTATGAAAATAGCTAAAATAATCAGAATGTTTAATATACAAGTTTTTAACATATGCACAAAATACTTTCTACATTTTGGGTTTTTTTCCCCAAACACTATCAAAAAGTAAAATTGTGTCCTGCTTTACAAGACACAAAAAGTTAATGAAGAGACAATTGACATAACTAAAGTATAGCAAAAAACTTATTCAATATATGTGGTGTTCTAATAAAGTCACATTTTATATTACATTTTAATATAATCAGGAAAACTTAAAGTGAATTAAAGTAGCTGGGGAAAAAAATGACCCAAAAAAGCAGGGATTTTATGTTCAGTGAAGAAGGTAAACCCAGTGAAGGTTTATACAGTCATTAAACTTTTAAGGTTTGGGGAACTTTAAAGAAGTAGTCTGTTTTATTCCTCCTGTTTTTGTTGTTGTTGTTGTTAATTTAGAGGGTTGGTCTCCATTCTGTTGAAAAAGAATTGGACACATGAAATAAAGTTGTAGAGAACTTCTGCTCATAAACTTTGTCAACAGTGTAAAAGTGGATGGGTGATAAAATTGGGGGATGCTCTAATTCCACTAACCATTTCATAACAGCATACTGCAATATGAAAACAATTGCACTTGTATAATAGTAAGATGGAAAGGGTCATTTAATTAAAACTGGAAAACAAACCACAAAGAGTAATAGCCCAAAGTAAGGTTAGGAACCCATTGCATTCTATCCACAGAACAGTTGACTTTCCACTTTATACATCAGTCTCATGAGCTTGGTCAATATCTGGTCCTGAGACATGGACACACTCTGTATGTGCTGACAAAATCATGTATCTACAGTACTGAGGGGCAGACCTTTAACTAGAGCAAATTTGCTAAATAATGAATACCATCCCAGAGGGCTCCTCCTGGTGGCCATCTTGCTAGTCTAACACAGGAAACATAATAACCTCTATGCATTACTGTATTGGTTGAATTCTTATTTGAAATTTAGGTGTTCACTTTCCAGAGGTACCACTGATTTGGAGATATATTGGCGCCTTTGAATATAAAGTGTGGAACATTACCTTTTACTTATGAATAATGCTATATATTATAACTAAATGCAGTTGAACCAAAGTAAGAATTGAAATTTCAATGATCGTGAGGTGAAATATTTTAAATACAGACACAAACTGATGACTGGCATTTAGAAGAATTCACTGATTCTTAAAAAATCTATGAGGGCAGTTTTCAGAGTTTATTTTGCAGGTTTAAGATAGTTGCAGTAATGATAAGTATAATTAACAAGAAACATGATAGAAGGTACATGACTGAGACTATGTTGAAACAAAGAAAAAAGTGGAATTTGGGATAAGGTAAAATGGAATTAAAAATAACCTTGTGTTTAAAAAAGGATATATTTTGTGTAAAAATATATGTGTATGTATACATATGTACAAATTTATAACACACTTTTTGTATTACATTATTGGGAAAACTTATTAAACTAAAAAAGTTTAACACCTTTATATATCAATTATATATAAATTTTCTCAAGAATCAAACCTTCATGAAAAATGCTTTTAAGTATGGCTAGTAATGAATGACAACAAGTAAAAAAGGTTTTTGTTAAGAAAAGAGTTCTAATCAGAAAGGAATGGGTAATGATTATAATTACACATTTTTTTCCATTTGTTAATCCACATGTTCATTTAAAACCCATATTCTGAGGGAAATCATAGGACTCAAATTTTTGGTAGGGAAGCAGGGCAGACAATATTTGTCTTCCCTTCTTTCAACCCTATATGTCGTCAACATCTGATCTGATCTCTGGGAAACTTCCATTTCTAAATTTTACTGAGAAATATTAATCTTATCTGAAAAGCTTTTGAGAGAAAATGCATTACAGCATCATGTATTCTAGAATATGTCAGCGTTAGCCAAAAAAAAAAAATCATGCAATTAGATTCAACTGGCATAACATGCCATTTCTTAAATGTATTATTCTTATGTTAGAATAGTTGAAAAGAAAGCTCTCTACCTTAAATCTCAAGAACCTTTTGCTTAAGGTTCATCACTATGCTAAGGAAAAGTAGATATGGAACCATCCCTGAAGAGCATCACCCCTAGGGGGCATCTGGGGATGACATATATCCCATGGTCAGTTCACTGTACCAGGTAATAGAGATGGAAGAGCTTAAGTAGAGGATGAGTTTAAAACAACAACTGATTTTGCACGTTATCATAGAAAATCTGGCAATAAGTGAACATCAGTGACCAAGGTAGTTAGGATAGTTGACTTTGGTAGAGGACTGGGCTGGCCGACTCTTAGTGATAACAACATCAGTAAGAATAACATTGGCAGCACCATTTTTTTGAAACTATTATATCTGGCCATGTATTAGCTTTTTAATATTACATCTTATAATTCTCACCAGAAACATACAAGCTAAGTATTATTATTTACAGTTTAGAAATAAATTTAGTAATCTTCCAAAGACACAGTTATAGTCAGATTAAGAAAGTAGCAGATTTTGGATTTGAACCCAGCTGAGTCAGATTACAAAGTCTTCTGTTTATTTGTTTTAGGTTATGGACTCTAGCACCTTAAAAGCCAGAGCATAAGTAAATCTTTATCATTTTATTCTAGACATAAATTTGATTCGACCATACCAAAATTGATATACTGTGGAATGTTTTGATGCATGAAAACCTAAGAAGAGAAACTCTTAAACTATCTAACGATTATATCTGAAATACTTATAAAAAATTGAGATGATGAAAGGTAAAGAAAAATGCTATGGAATGTCAGCAAGAAAGCTAAAAAACTGTAGTAGAAAAGAATATTTAATGAGACAATTTCAGTATTTTCAAGATACCATTATCCTGTTCATTAGATTTCAAACTAAAATTAGATTTACACAATTAAATATTCCTAAGTAATTTTAATGAGGCAATGTCATACTTTTTATACTTTCACATCATAATATAAAAATATGATTTCTTAGAATAGTAGAGTATTAGAGTGTTTAAGAACACAGAATCTTGGGCTTCCCTGGTGGCGCAGTGGTTGGGAGTCCGCCTGCCGATGCAGGGAACACGGGTTTGTGCCCCGGTCCAGGAGGATCCCACATGCTGCGGAGCGGCTGGGCCCGTGGGCCATGGCCGCTGGGCCTACGCGTCCGCAGCCTGTGCTCCACAACGGGAGAGGCCACAATAGTGAGAGGCCCGCATACCGCAAAAAAAAAAAAGAACACAGAATCTGGATTCTGATTGCCTGAGTGCAAATTTGGGCTTTGCCACCAGAAACAAATGGATTAGTTGACCAGTCCTCAGTTTTTCCTTTTAATGATTGGGGCATAACAACAGTATCTAGCTCAAAGGGTGGTTTGAAGAATTTGATAGAATAAGCTCTTGCTCCTATAATTGGCACATAGTAAATGCTCAATGAAATTTCACTATTAGTTTTTGTAATTATATTTTAACTTGCTTATACAGTGAGGCTGGAACTGCTTAGCATGACATACAACTCCTATATTTATATTTACAATGTAATCTTCTATCCTTCTGAGTTCTTCAAAACTTTTTTTTTGTTTGTTTCTTAGCACAAAATATCCTTTCATCTCTTTCTCCTCTACCTGGAATTATTTTTCTCTTTTTTTACTCTGTAGACACCTACTCATTCTGTACCAGACTCAAGTGCAACTTCTTCCTAGTGCCTTCTTCACATTGTCCACACATTGCCTGAGTTTTAGTTTCTTCTCTCTATATAGAATATTGTACTTACTTCAATTATGGTAGCTATTTAGAAAACTAAAATCTTGTCAGGTTGGAAAAATAACTTGGTAAAGATTTTCTTTCTTCTTTATTGTTTTAAGGCCAATGATAAGAAAGTCTCCGGCCTCTTTCCCATAGTCCTTTGCAATAGATAAACAAATCTAGGTCACCAAAGCAGTAGATAAATTGAGGAGATAGATGATGGGAAGCATTATTTCTGAGCTTTACTTAGTGCTACGATTTACTCTTAAACAAGGCCTACCATATCTATATTGAAAAGATTCATTTTAGATGAGTTGCCAAAAGTCTCTGAGAAATCTGAAGTATACTTTCTAAATATGTCTTATTTATATGTTGCCTGTATTCTGCAGCTGTGAATAGAAAGTATAAAAAAGAAAACTGGCATAAATGAGGCCAGGCCAAGTTGATGTCTCTCCGCAAAATTCTTAAAAGACAAAACTACAGGGTCTTCTCTGGTGATGCAGTGGTTATGATTCTGCCTGCCAATGCAGGGGATACGTGTTCAATCCCTGGTTCGGGAAGATCCCACATACCGTGGAGCAACTAAGCCACAACTACTGAGCCTACACTCTAGAGCCTGTGAGCCACAACTACTGAGCCCATGCTCCACAACTACTGAAGCCCATGTACTGCAACTACTGAAGCCTGCTCACCTAGAGCCCGTGCTCTGCAACAAGAGAAGCCACTGCAATGAGAAGCCCATGTACCACAACGAAGAGTAGCCCCCGCTCGCCACAACTAGAGAAAGCCCACGTGCAGCAACGAAGACCCAATGCAGCCAGAAATAAAAAAGAAAGAAAAAAAAAGACAAAACTACACTTACAACCAAAATTCCAGAGTGTACAGCAAATTCATTTACTATGTAGATGAATACCCACAGAAGAACAATTGCACTGTGAATTTTGTTAAATCTTCTTTATGGTATTATATTTTTATAGGAGGTTGTACCATATAGGAGCTAGCATCCTCCTATAAAATACAATAAAGTGTAATGTCTGTAAGGCACAAATACAAAAATAGAATCAAAACAAAAAACCCTTTAATTAGAGTGGCAGTGATAGAAGTCATTGTACAGAATTGGAAGTTTTTTTTTTTATCACACATAAATTGACATAATAAAATTTATTATTGCCTTAAAAAAGGGCAAATGTGATGAAATTTTCTGATTTCTTAGTGATGAATAGAAAGACAGCAATAAGTACTATAAGCAAAAATGAAATTGTCAAAACCTATTTTAATAGTTCTTCAAGCCTCAAATTGCAGAATGTAATTCTGGGGCTGTGTGTTTCTGGGGCAGGTCACTGTCGTATGGAACAGCTGTTTGGTTATATAAACTTACCATTTGACATTGACAATGAAATGCTGAGACTGATGTTTAAACTTCTTTCAACACACTGTATAATAAACTGAGATACGAGAAGTCCTACTAAGCAGAATCATTCTAATGATGTTTTTGTATCTTCGATGCTCAATTCGCCATCTAACCATTATTTTTACTTTTCATCTGGCAGGAAAATCAAGGAAAATTTCAGTGAAAGTTATGTAGCATTTATCTAGAAGTGTTCTTTAGTTTCTAGTGTCTCCAGTCAATGTCGAGAATGAGCACTTGCTTACCAATGTTGGTAATCTTATTAATATAGTTTTGATCGTTTAAAAAATTGGTAAAACTGGGTTAATTAGTAAAATTGTGAAGTCGTTATAGTTTTTACCATTAGCACCACACATCTCCCAGAATTTCTTATTTCTTCAGCCTTTACTACCCTTTTGTGCTTTTTGTCCTTCAAGAAAACCAAACAATTTGTAGTGTCAAAGTTTCTCCTTTTGGGGAAAATAAAAGACACCTCAAATACGTGTGTTATATTTTCAGTCTCATTGCTACTTCTCAAACTTCATTCTTCTGTACGTGATTGCCAAAGAGATTTTTGGTGTCTTTTGTCTATATCTCTTATCTCTCTAACCCTGGTATTCCATCTCCAGGTAGAAAATATGATTATGACTCAATTGTATATTTCCCGAAGTAAATAATATATAACTAGTATTTATCATTTTCTTATGTTTCCTTTTATTTTTGTGCAACAATTTTCTTTCCTATCACCACCTCATTTCTTCTCTTCTTAATTGCTTTTGTTATCAATGCTGATATCAGATGACAGATATCAGAAGATGATAAATGCTGGAGTTTTTTCAGTGTAACATTTTGCTAATTCACATATTAATTGGATATTAAATTATTCAAAATTGACTGAAAATTTTCTATATACAATATAACCCTCATGAAGGAAAGGTAAATTTAATTTTTGACACTATCTGGGTAAGTTTTCAAAGTTGGCAAGTCTTTACTAACTGGAGGAACTCAATTTTAATTAGCATTTAGATTTTACTCCACTCTACCTCATTCCATCTTTCTTTGTATTTTTATTTTTTGGAATCCTGGACTGTGATATTTGTTCATTGGTTTGTCAATTTTTATTCATAATGTCTATAATCTCTTATGCCATTAATTATATATCTTTGTCTCATAAGTCATATACTCTTACAGAAATCCAGTAGATTTGAAAGTATTCATAAAACATTTTTGTGATTTCCCTGCATTTATAAATACCATGATTCTCATGTTGAAATGCTAAATACTATAGTTCCATAACTAAAATGTTAAAGCTTATTGTTTTCCCATGTGCTTTAATTCACTTTTATTTAAGTTTTTTCAATTCTATTAAACTGTAATATAAAATGTGACTTCATTAGGACATCACATTTATTGAAAATATTTTTACTAAAATTTAGGTATGCTGACTTGTCTCTTTAATTTGTGTCATATAAAGCAGGACACAATTTTAGTTTTTGATAAAGTATTTAGGAAGAGAAACCAAAATTTAAAAAGCATTTTGTGCATAGCTATTTCCCTAATAGTGTAAAAGATATTCTGGATGCTTCTTATAAAAATAGTCTCTAATTCAGTGTCTTCTCATTATACAAATAAAGCCAATACTGAGACAAGTCTTTTTAATGTCCTATTTATGCAAATGGAAGATATATCATTTGAGAGATGAGGTAAGACAAAAAGCTATTCAAAAAGAAGATGTTCATCCTTTTACAATATCTACTATTTAAGTGAGAAAATTTATAACGCCAGTCATAATACACAGTGTTGACTGGCATTGCTAAGTATATACTGGCTGTGTTAGTCAGGATTGTCCTGCTGGAATAATCAAATCCCAAATTTGTTAGTGTAACCCAAGAATTTTATTTCTAGTTCATGTAAATCCATTTCAGATTTCCTTGATCAGGTACATTGTGGGCAACCCCGTCTAGGCAGTGATCTCAGAATCTAGGGTCTTTCTCTCATGAGACTCCCCTTTCTCTCAGTCTTTTGTGTTCAGCAGTGTGAGTAGGGAGTATACATGAGACGGGGTGAGACATATTGTAAGTTGTGGCATGCCTGTGGCACAAATCATTTTCACCTTCCAGGTCTTATCTAAAAACATGAGGACTGGGAAAGGTAGTCATTTTGCTTCCCCGAATGGAAAAATTAAAAAAATTTTTAAAAACATACCATTGGAAGGGGACTGATTTTTGCATCTGGGGATGTTTTGCTAAGAAATACCCACTTAGTTGGAAATAGACCCAAATAATTTTATGTAAGAAGTTATTTAAATTGTTGTTCCTCAGAAACTTGAGCAGTGTGCTGATATATTCTCGCCATTCTCACCCACATCATCAATGAGCTATCCTAACTGCCAGCCTTCTCAAGATGGCAGCCCAGAGGGAACAGTGCACCTCCCCAAGATGGCAGCTTCTGGGGATGATTGTGGAAGCCACAGTCCAGGGAGTGGTTACAGTGAAAGCTGAGTCTTTGGCCCCAAAATTCTCCTGCCCTGTTCCAGCTGTGCAGGAGGGTGGTGAACCCCATGTCCTAAGCCCAGTATGTCAAGGCATCTTACTGTGGCTCAGTACATAATACTTTGTGAGGATTGAGGAGACAGCCCTCAAGAAAGGCCGCTCCACTTAGGCCATCTGATGATTGCTCTGAAATGAGCTGATGAAGATCAGGCCTTCAGTTTGGACATGAAACAAATAAGGGAAGGGTAGCAATCACAATGGATGACAGACCTAGGTTTCATAGAAGTCTTGGCATGGTTGGAACAATGGAGAGCTCTAACAAGGTTTACTCTAACAGGAGTAAACTGGTTTTCACTTGAGTCTAAAAAAAGTCAAATTGCATGACCTTAAGTAGGGAGCAGAGGAGCTCAACCTAGCAGCAGATTCTATAAAGGAGATTTAGGGGATTTTGTTCACAATATGCTGAAGCCATCTCATAGTGACTGTGCCATAAGCTTTATGAACTGGTGTAAATATAAGATGAAGGACACGGAGGGGAGATGTGATAGCCCTGCTTGATTCTTCAGTGGTCAGGCTACTTCTGAAGAATGGAGACAGAAGTTAGAACCACACTAGTGAGCTGTATTTGGAAGACTGGGAATGTTTTTCTTGAAGAAGAAAAGTTGCAGGGAACATGAACTGGCTTGAAATGTTTGAACGCTTGTCATATGAAAGAAGGTATTAATAGATTTGCTCTGGGTGGAAACTAAAGGAGGATAAGTTTTGCTAACCTGAAGGTAGAACTTTTAGACTCTGAGCATACTGGTGATGAAATAAACTAATTCTAGAGGTCATAAGCTGCTCATCATTAATTGTTCAAATAGGATGTTGTAAAGGAAGTTCAAGCATTGGAAGATTGTTGGGCAAATGACCTTTAGGGCTCCTTTCAGCCCTGAAAGTCCCCATGATCCATTGATTCAGATACAACTCACTTGGGCCCTTACTTAATGAAAAGTTCTTTTGCTGCTCCATAATTACCTGGTAAGACTAATTTAGTTCAATAAACATTTTTTTAAAGCTTACCCTGTATGATATCTTATACTGCATACTGGAAGTACAGACACTGTCCCTAATCTTTAAGAGCCAAACCAGAGAACCCTGCAAACTGATACGTCGCTGTGTAGTAGGGTATGTCTTGTGATAGAGGATAGAAAAGAGGATCAAAGAGAGGAAAGCAAGAAAGGGTTACGTGGAAGGAACGTTTGACCTGGGTTTGTATGGTGAATGAGATCAAATAACAAGAAAACACACTTGTATTAGGATTTTGAGATTTAATTTAGGGAGATGTACTGGATTCAGTGATATCTAGCTCTATATGCTTTAGCTTTTCTACATTAGATCTCAATTTTGACCATTGGAGTACAGGATGATGACACTAAGGTCAAACAAAATCCTCAAGCACTGTTTTCAGGAGTTAGGTCTTCTGAGGCGTCTACATTTAAATATGTGCAGTTAATTGTATGTCAACTATACCTCAATAAAGCTGTGAAAATAAACAAACAAAAAAACCCTTTAAAACACCATTATTCCTGACCATCAAATTTATCTCTAGCTACCAATATTTCTAAATAAAAGATTTTTGCCAATTCTAAAAAAAATAAATAAAATGGGTATAGTATTGCATGTTTCTTTCCTGATGAGAATGATTCAGAAAAGAAGAGAAATTGATGACTCAAGAGAAAAAGGGAGATAATCAAGCTTGTCATGTTACCACCTACAATAGCAAAGTCACACTTTCCATTATTCCTGTAAAAGCAGGGATCTTTGACATTTTTCACATTTCATGTCTCTTAACGTTCAAAGCAGAGAAGCAGAGGCCCAGAGCGAGAATGCTCTGTCTTATCAATCAAGAATTCCCTATGAGATAAAGGGCCACAGCATCATTAACACCCTTAGCTATCTGCCTCTTCCTTTCAAAAATAAGTACGTCTATCCCCAGTCTTACTTCCCATTATCTTATTTCAGTGGAATAAGTGTCTTTCCTTCTACCCAAAGATAATCCTTTGTTTTGCAGATCTGTTCAAAAACAGCTAACTCAAATTGTTTTCCATTCTTTTCAACCAAAACAGCATTGACAAGGACACATTGAAAATATATTTTACAATTGAAGAATGAATGAATCTAAACAGATTTCTCACCACCTATTGTGTGTGCTTTAGACTGAAATAATGATATCAAAACATAAAAGTAAGCATGTGTGCGTATACACCATTTTTTTTTATCATCTAGTCCTTAATTTTTCAGAAATCTCAATTGCAAAGTATAAACAAATTACTGAAGTTAACTTCATTGAACTAAAAATTAATTTATGTCAGAAGCAATCATTTGTTTGTGATAACAGACTTTAGCAGGGACCAAGGAGCAAAAATCAACCAAATTCTGCTACAACAATGTGTTTCTTAATGTTCTGCCACTGCAATAACCCCACCAGATATTTGTTATTTGTTGCCTTGTTGTTGGATTCAGTTGTTCCTGAATTCTCATCATCCATCCCAGTGCCACTGTTGTCATGGATAATCTCTAAATGATTGACAGAACATAGGCCATGTGACTGTTCTCTAGTTGATAAGGAATAGGAAGAGGATTATTCTCCCACTTTCAGTTTTCATAAAAAGAATTTATGATAAAACTTTACTTAATACATGTTAGGGAATAAAAACAAACCTGACCATTGATTTGAAATCGGCATTGAAGTAAAAACAAATCCTTTAGTTACACGAACTTCTGAAAATGTGCAAAGTATCCAGTGAAGTTAGATGAACCCATACTGAAGTTTTGTCTCCATCAATGTTTTTGTTTCTTTAACAGAACCCATCATGAAATAGATTGCCAAATTTACTTCTTGGAAGATATGCCCAAAAGCATAATTATCATCCAGTGCACATTTCTTTGGGAGTAAGACAAAAAATAAAAAAAACCCAATAAGCAATGTCTGTAGTTTTTCTAATTTTGTTACTAGACATGCCTGACACTTGGTTTTACATTCCTCAGTTACAGTAGCTTTCTACTAGTGGAAGGATTATCTCAAGTCAGCAAGAGATGTGCTCAAATACTGTAAAATCTCCAAAAACCTTTTGAAAACATGAATTTTTGAATTGACTTGATTTTTCAAGATTTTCTCTGTCATTATCTAGATGTTGGGAGATGGTCAAGTTCTCTAATTCCTCTGTCTTCATCTATAAAATTGTTACAGTAATACCTCACTTCCAGCAGCAAACTTTATATTAAACATGAGAAGCATAAATATTAAGTAATTTGGGTGGAACTATTCAATATCTGTATAAATTATAGATGTTATTTATAAAATTATGTTTATTTCTTCAGACAGAGTAGTTTTAGAAAGCAGTGTTAGGTTATGGGAAAAAACCTAAATGGCTAGAATTCTTCATGTAGTACAAATTATAATAAAGAAGCAATCTAATTTGAGAAATATAGTAAATAATACACTGTTTTCTTCACTATCTCCTTCGGATTTTAGCCTTAACAGTCTCCTATTCCCATTACAGATACAATGTTAATGAAAACTGGAAATATTGTAATTATTACCTCATGGTCACCAATTTTTATGAAATATTCCTAGCAGGGAAAAGTGCACTTTCCTCAGTAGGGCCTAAAACAATGACATTGAACTCTGTGAGAGCTCCACAAATACTTTATAATTCAAGAGGCCATATGTTCAAATCTACAGTCATTGATACGTTTTGGCACACATATCAAAGAGTGGCATATTGGCAGCTTTGTATGTCGAATTGATGCTGGGGACTGTTCATTTTAATTAAGAGTTGGAGTATCTTGGCATGAAGCACATAGAGAGCCTAATGAGGACTTGAGTAAGGAATCAGAAAATCTGGGTTCTAGACCTAGTTTTGCTTACCAAGTAAGAAATTTATATATTTTTATCTCTCTTCATATACTAAGAAAGAGACTATAAGAAGTGCAACAAAATGCTACATTATAACCCAAAGATACATTTTTCAGGCTAAGAATATGCTCTAATTTACTAACTCTACAAAACTTATGCCATTATATAACCCATTAACCTTTATATATTCAGTTTTTTAACTGCCATGGAGTTGTGAGGATCAAATAAGATAATAAATACTTAACCTCTTTGAAAACTCTAAAACACTATGCAAATATAAGATATTATGTTTATGGTTATAGCTATATCAGTATCTTTTTTGGTACACGGGCCTCTCACTGTTGTGGCCTCTCCCGTTGCGGAGTACAGGCTCCGGATGCACAGGCTCAGCGGCCATGGCTCAAGGGCCCAGCCGCTCCGCGGCATGTGGGATCTTCCCGGACCGGGGCACGAACCCGTGTCCCCTGCATCGGTAGGTGGACTCTCAGCCACTGTGCCACCAGGGAAACCCTATCAGTATCATTTTTAGCAGTGCCTAAGAGTGAGGGAGAACAACATTTTCATGGCATGCATTAAACTGATTTTTGTATTGATGAGTCTCTATCTCATTAAGATTTGTTTTAAGGAGTATCTCTTATGTGGTATGCAGAGGCGACACAGAGAAGTTGTAGATGTCTGTCATCCACCATCATCTAACATTAGGCTAATATATCAGGATTAATTGAGAAGTACCTGGGCTTTAAAAGAGGTCTATCCATAAGTCTGTGATCTTATGGATATATCTTTGCACTACCACATAAAGATAGCAGTTGCTAGAAATGATCCCAGTGGGGATTCTGGAAAAAGGCATATAACTAAACAGAAGCTTTTGTTTGAATCGTTACTATTCACTCTTATAAGCAAATTCTTTGATATTCAGCCTTACACTAGAGAAAGAATTCAATTTAAGCAGATATCTGTCATCCTGATATAATGTATCTCCTTCTACCAGAAGCAAAGATGAAATACCTTAATCAATTCTTAAGAGAATACAATATAGGCCCCCAGGGTAATTGTCCTCATCCCCTTGGGATGCATGTTATTGCCATAGACTCCTTTTAAGAAAGTCCTCTTGGGAGGGCTATTTCAAATGAGAGAAGAACACACTTCCTTTAGGATGTGGTGACATTTGAGGGCCATAAAAGAAAATATATGCCTTAAAATACAGCATCTTTATTTTCTTCCTTTTTATTATTTTGAGATAGGATATTTGTTCTTTGAAGGAGAAACAGATTAAGACTTACCTGTCATTAATAATTTAAATGGTTCATCAGAGCATTCCCAATGGAAGACTACTGGAAATGAGATTTTTCTACTGGGTAGGTTGGGAAGTCAATATCCAGAACATGGTTTGGGAATGGAAGAGCTCATAAGATGGAGAGAGGACATTGGGTTTGAGAGAATAGGGTTTAGAGCAGTGGAGGTAAACATACATTAATGAGTGGGTGATGGGTCATAAAAAAGAGAGGTAGGGAGGAGTGATTTCTCAAAGGAGATTTTCTGCTTTTGTAAAGGGACATACAAGAAAAAGCTGCAGTTCCATATATACATCGGTTTGGTTATCACTGAGGCAAACCTGATTGTTGAAATTACTATGCCCCATGTTTTGGCCCTGTTAAGCTATGTCCCTGATATTTGGCAGTTGCCACGTGGGCATGATGCTTTCAGCTGGTGCCAGGTTGGCTAATCAAACAGATGTGAAGGCATTAGTGAGAAATACTTATTGTTTTATTGACCAGTTCTTACCTTTCCTTACAACAATTTCAGCACTTCAGTCTCTAGAAATGTCAGTCATCTGTTCTTCTGATGCTGGAAGAAATGCTTTGTGATAATGCCATGAAACGAGCATTTGATACAGGGAAATCTGCAAATCAGCTTTTCACATTAGTTACTGAAACAACAATTCACTCCAGGGGTGCCATTTCTAGGCCAAACCATACATAACTATTATTCAGTAACAAAACAGAAGAGAAATAAATGCAAAGTCTGGGAAACAAGAATGCATTTTGTGAATTCTAGAGAGGAAGCCTCCACAGAAGAGAGAATCTGAAACAGTTTTTCTCTGTGGAAGAGAAAGGTAATGCACATCCCAGACATGTACATACTGATAGAATATGGTGTGAAAATCAGCAGTTGTGTTGGGGCCCTAAATGCTGCTTCTACAACCCAAACTGCTATATTCTCCCTTCATCCCTGATTTGAAGCAGTAGGTCGTCCCTGAGCATCATTTTTTCTTTTCATTTTTCTCTTTTAAAATTTCATTTTGCTTCCAGTAAATTCTGTGGGGATGGTAATGGATATAAAGCAAAAAGACACAGTGAGGAAAGAAGCTGTGTGCTAGTTTAATTGTGTACCTCAAAGTCATATTCCAATATTATCTTCAATTCAGTCACAGCCCATCCTGCATTTCAGATGAAATCTAAGAGGATAAACAATTTAAAATAAGTTTTATGTGCTGCTTGTAGAGAGCAGACAGATCAATGCATCCATCAAATTCCTGTTTACATCAGAAGAGACTGGCATGATCTTAAACTAGCAAAAGCTGCTCTTGCTTTGTTGCTATTAGTATTCTCAGCTGCTTCACGGTTCAAGGCCAGCAGTAGGAGATCACTTAGACTTCCATCACCCATAGTGGTTCTTACAGAATATAATCCCTAACTCACTTTAGCATGAAGAAGTGCCTTTCATTCTGAAGTGCAGAAACTGGTAAAGTGAACACAGTGTAGTTATTGACAATGTGGCTGATAAACTCTTGATAATTTGGTAGAGGGCTCAGGTTGTTATCATTGTTCAATTACAATTTTTTAAAAGACATGGATATTTTGACTCCTTTGGCTTCTTGGGTTCAAGCAAAGTATTACTGAACAGGGTGAACTAAAATTTCAAAATATGTGGGTACAAATAGATTGGAATGCAGAATTCATGGCATGCAAATATGATTTCTCTGTCAATAATTTGTAAAAAAAATACAGAGTTCCTTCAGTGCACAATACAGCTCTAACCTCTGCTTACATGTTTTTATGTGTGGGTGCAATTTAATTGCTATCACATCTTTTGGAGATGCAGAAACAAATTAAAATAAAAACAGCACCATAGACTAAGCAATTTAGAAACCTGTAAATTGCTGTTTTAAGAATCATTGACTTCATTCTTCAATGATTTTTATTATCTAGTACAGGATAGATGTTATCACTCATATCATATGAATTGATTGCTTAATTTTGTGTAACAGCTATCTCATGATGATAATAAAATAGTATCTGATATTAATGAAAAGTTCAAGTTCAAGCACTTTTATTTTCCTAAAATAGAAATAAAAATTAATTCAAATTTCTAATGCAAAAATACTATATTTTAAAAAGTTTATTTAAAATGTTTGTGAAAATTCACCTTGAAGTCAAGTGTTAATAAATCACAGCTTTTTAGTATGGGTTAGTCCAGGGCTGATTGAATTTCTTCATATGGCCTTTTTTTTTAGCAACTCCAGTAGTGAAATATAAATCCATTTCTATATATGCTAGAGTTAAGACAAAGAACTAAAGTTACTCTTTTCTTTGCAGTCACAACTAAGGTGTTGATAGTTAATTTGTCCCTAGTGGTTTCATAATTACCTTAAAGTTATGCTGTAATATAGATTGAAATAGACTCATGCAGTACTCCTAATCTTTATCAAAACTAAGGCAATAATAGTTATTATCACAACTGTGGACAAGAATTAGTGTAAAATGCTTGGCTTATGTTTCGTAAATAAATTTACTTTGAAGGGGTTGTGTTGTTTATTACTAATCTCATTGGAGAAACAAATTCAAAATTGACCATATCTGATCATACCTTGGAAAGAAATTATATAAATTTTCAACATGTTAAGGACAAATGATAGTCTTCAATGGAACATAAACTAGAAAACAAATTCAACTATTAAGATAATTTTTACATCACTATCTGAAATCTTTGCTTAATTCCTCAACCATTAACAAATGTATTACCCCAGACATCTTTTTCTTCCCTCCAAGTTTCTAAGAAGAGATACAAACGGGGTGCTTTTTTGATCAAGTTGAGGCTTTTTAAAGAAAATTTTCTGTATGTTCCAGCTTTATCACCCTAAGTATAAATTTTGATGACTTTTTTATATGACAGAAACGTTGCATATTAAGATATGAGCAGACTCATCTTCAATAAACTAAATAAATGATGTTTCACTGACATAGGATAAATCACCAGAGTATTTTAAAATTTTTATGATACCCTATAGAATATGGACAGATGATCATCAAGTCAGAATAGGATATCTCCGGCAGACACACACACACATACACACACACATACAAATATTATTCAAGCTTTTTGCTTTATAGTAGTTTATAGGGTGAATAATCCATGTCCATTAGAAAATAAAGCCAATGGAGTCAATTTAATTTCTTGCTTTTCAAATGCTGCCTAAGCAGGATATGTAAATCATCTCAAAATATTTAGTTTCTGAGAAGGCTTTGAGAACATCTTGTCATTTTATCAAGTCATTGAAGGTGCTCTAATAGTAAAAGTTACTTTTCTTAGAAGTCCCTGAGATTGCTGTGCTGATCGCAGGAAAATAATTTAGTATTCCATAAAATTAAAAAAAATTCAATAAGTGTGTATGAAAAAGAAAACCAAATTTTATGGAGCTCATTATTTGTGGTAAGATTATTGATGTAAAACAGAATTACTATGCTATGCTTACTTTTGTCCTTTTGTCTTCTCTGAGTTATATTCCTACAGAAGAAAGACAGTACTTATATATTCTTGGGATATATTACTTTTCTTAGAATAGTCTTTAGAAAATCTACAGAAAATATTCCATAATCACTGAAATTTCTGCCCATGTGTACACTTATCAAATGGAACAGACCCTTATTCTTCAAATCATCATGTTCTAAGTTGAAATAAATCCCCAACCCAATAATTATGTGTGAAAAAAGTAATAGCAGGTATGTGGAAGTATAACAGGAGAATAGAATGAGAGAGGACAGCTGGCATGATTCAGAGAGGAACATGAATATCAGAGTGATGGACCAAGGAAGAGGTGGCAGAGATGTTGTGTGAGTCAGAACAAAGTGAATTGGTGACATTGAGTGTAATTGTAAAAAAAAAAAATTGGGGGGAAGTAGAGAGTAAAGATGAGTAAAAAAAACCCAGAAACAATGATAAGTGACAAGAGTGTTACTATTAAAAATAAATTCCGAGTCATCTTTTAATCCACATTTACCTAGTTGCATAGAATTTCTTATCCCTGAGCATGGGCTGACCTAGGAAATAGAACGTTTTTTCTTCTAGTCTATTTTATTCTATTGCTAACCATAGTATCCTTGTCAAAGTATCTAAGTTCTAAAGTGATAGCTACCATATAAATTTTTAAACAGGTAATAAAAATCAATGTGATACATTTTATACAACTATCATCTGAGCATTTCAAAACATTTTGCAAACAGTTCTTACAAAGCCCCTTTAATTAATTTCGGTGCCAGGGATAATCAGACTAAACATTTATTGAGGGACATCAGTGTGAAACATTTCATAAACATTGATTTGATCTAATAAAGCATACAAGGTAATAAACATGTGAAAATAGGTGACTTACCCAGGAGGGACTTATCTGGAAATCACTCCATTTTATATTGTCATGGATTAGGGACCCCCTCCAAGAACTTTGGGGTTCAACGGACAAAACTACATGATTAAATAAAAGTGAATGCTAAAAATAGATTTTAAAGAGGAAATTAATGTGTCTGACAGTTCAGAAGGAGGCTTTAAGAAGTCAGAGGAATTGCATGGAATCAAACCTGAGGGAGACATTAAAAACTTATCAAGACAGGGAGGGGGAAGGGTAAGCTGGGAAGAAGTGAGAGAGTGGCATAGACATAAATACACTACCAAATGTAAAATAGATAGCTAGTGGGAAGCAGCCGCGTAGCACAGGGAGATCAGCTCGGTGCTTTGTGACCAGCTAGAGGGGTGGGATAGGGAGGGTGGGAGGGAGATGCAAGAGGGAGGAGATATGGGGATATATGTATACATATAGCTGATTCACTTTGTTATACAGCAGAAACTACAACAACATTGTAAAGCAATTATAATCCAATAAAGATGTTAAAAAAATGATAAGATCTTTCTAGAAAGCACTAATAATTTCAAAAGAATGAATAGTTTCTATCTACTTCTCTCCCTCTCCATTGTCTTCAGATTTTCAGCTTCCCAGTGAAGCATGTTGTCTTAGACTTCAACCCCAGGTATCCCTTGAGATATATAAATCCTGAGACATATGGTAGTTTGTTTTTCTTCTCTCTCCCTGAATATTTAACTAAAATTCTACTCCACTGACTCTTACTGAAGCTTCAGTGGATAGTAAAGTATGTGATTACCATGCTCTGTACAAGAGTTACACCAAGACTTGGAAGTCAAAATGAAGACTCTTCTTAGTAGGTGTTGCTCTCTTCTGAAACATTGTATAGCTGGCATTACTATTTAAAAAACATGTAGTCATATTTTAAAATTTATTCGGGCCTTTGTCTAGTTCTACATATCTTTAATTATGAAACTCTGGTAGGGATTTAGTATAGGCAGTCCCAAACTCACTAAAGGTCTGAGCATCAAAATTTCTGATAAAAGTCAGTTGTTTGAAACACATCAAGAAAACATTTTGTTGAGGAAATCATATATATTGCTTCATATCTCTCAGAATCATACACAAGAAGTCCTTTTAGTTTATAATGCCACTACCATTTAAAGCTTAGTCACAATTTAAACATTGGTCTCTATGCAAAATCATTCCCCATTTTTTTCAGCTTGAGACACAGCATTGTGAACAGTATTTCTCTTTCTCTTCCATATTTCTCTTTTTGAGTATACTTTAGGAAAAGAAAGTATCCTTGTATGATTTAATAAAATTTATTATTTATTTAAGTCATGAGCTGCTCCATTCAAGTCAAAAGCTCTTTTGTTCCAGAAAGGATTAAAAATGACTTACAAATTTATTTCTAGTACTTAAAGCTTTACCTGCCTATAATTTTACAATGAAGTTTCATTCCTGTCACTACATATATGACAAACACAAGCCCCTATCTGTTTTTCTTTTTAAGGATCCAAATAGGTTTTTTTTTTTTTTAGTTGACATTGTTTTTGAGATAACTGTTTATTCACATGGTAAGATACAATACAAAAGATTTCTTACACACTTTGTTTTTCCCAATGGTAGCATTTTGCACAATGATAGTGTAGTATCACAAGGAGAATATTGATATTGATATATTCCATCTTTTTCAAAATTTTCCAGTTTTATCTTTATGCTTTGTGTGGGTGTGTGTCTATGTTCTGCACAGTTTTATCACCCTGTGTAGGTTGTATATCCACCACCACAGTCAAGATATTGAGTAGTTCCAGCACCTTAGTATCCTCTTAGGGGGAACTGTAAGGACAACCTACAGTCCCCTAATCCTCACTCAGTTCCCAACCCCTGGCAACCACTAATCTATCCTATATTTTTAATATTTGAGATTTCAAAAATGCTATAAAATGGAATCATACTGTATATAACCTTTTGAGTATGACATTTTTCATTCAGTATAATTCTCTGTATATTCATCCAACTTTTTGAATATATCAAAAGTTTGTTTTATTTATTGCTGAGTAGTATTCCATAGACTGGATGTACCAATGATCCCATTGAAGGACATATATCTGATTCCAGTTTTTGGCTATTACAAGTAAAGCTACTACGAATAATTGTATGCAGGTTTTTGTGTGAACATAAATTCTCTGCAAAATAATGCCCAAGGGTGCAATTACTGAGTCCTATTATAGTTGCATGTTTAGTTGTATGATACTACACACTATATTAGATTGACTGTATAATTATATATTCTCACTAGCAATGTGTGAGTGATCCAGTTTCTCTGAATCCTTGTCAACATTTGGTTTCATCAATATTTTAAAATTCACCTGTCTTGTAAAAGTATAGTGGCCTCTATTTTTATTTTAGGAAGTCATTTTGCTAAGTTCCTCTCCTCAAAAATATTCCTGTGATATTCAGAGGAGTAAAAAATAATCTACCCACAAACCCTGATTATTATCTGTTGTCTCAGGCTGAGTTCTGAATCTAGTGAAATGTCTTTACTCTCCCTGTGAGCTCACTCAACATGGTTTTGGTTACTGAGAATTTTTGGTATCTCTCATTATGTTTATAGTTCCATTGCATTTCTGCTTATCTTCCCAGAACTCTCTCATAATTTACTTCAATCGTGGGAAAGACAAGGCCTCAATGTGTAACAAGACTTTACAAATCACTTAGAGAAATTAAAACAGATTGATAGTATAGTGTAATATAATTTCTGTTAGATATAACTGTTCTGAGAGTAACATTACTAACTTTGGATAGCTTCATGATGAATTTCTCTCTCCCCATTTTGAACAGACCAGCTTCTGCCAATGGTGGCACGGTATATTATGTCCTCTCTACCTGGAGTTCCAGTTTTTGCTCTCAGACTCCTCTCACTACAAATAAACACAGGCTGCATTCTGAGTGGTTCTTTGAACTCTGCTCATAATTTCCCTATGAGCAAAACTGGCTCAAAACTACACACAAACTTTCTAAGCCCAAGCAATATTTTCCAGAGGAAAACCAGATTAAATTGATAGCTTTAAAAAATAAACCTTTCCTAGAGAAGCAATAACATTTATAAAACTCTGCAAAAAACTCAGACACATGTATTATTAAACAGAACACTTAGTTTTACACCCTAAACCATTTATTTACAGTGGCTTCAGAATTTTTACCCAATGAATGTATCTATTTTAGGACCAACTGAGTTTCAACATTGCAAGTCCTAGTTTAAACCTAAGCTAAAAAAAAAATTGAAAGTTTACATGCAAAATATACAGTGTAAATTCCCTCTGAGCATACCTAGATCTAGGGATTCAAACAATGTTTTCAAGACCGTCTCTTTTTCTCTTACTCTTGGCTTTGCTCATCTTGGCATGGCTTAATTCATAGACTTATTCTCTCCACATAGATACATTGTAGCCCTGGGAGTTTGAAATTTACTAGGTTTTATAGCCTTTGATACCAGTAAAGAGATGTTATAGATTCTAATCAAAGGAAGGGCTCTGATTAGAGGGACACTTGAACCATACTGGTGGCCAAGATAATGAGTCTCCTCCCTGAATATTTATGCCAAGGTCAAAGATCCATTACCTGGGCATTGAAATCAGGGCTTCAGGCATACTTTATCCACATGGGCTTAAAAAATTGTCAAATCAAGGAAGGACAAGTATACATAGAATTGGATTCTGGGAAAACAAAATATCCAAGTACTGTCCAATTTCATGATTTTTCAAAACAAAAGAACAAGAGATTCAGTGATTAATTAAATTCTTTGTCTCTGCAAAATGGAAACACTCTCAACTTTAAAGTCTTCACTCCTTCCTTATATACTCTACCTGTTCCACTGATGTTTCAAAGCTTTTACTACTGATGTGTGTCAAGTTCATGCTCAGAATAGTATTTTTTCTCCTCTCGTTTTAATAATCCATGCAGAAGAAAGATATTTTTCAAGCACACAGTGGAAAGAAGAAAGTGTAGTATTGAGATGAAGTTAATGGAAGATTTCACACAGTCTTCCAAAGCCGGTCTTGGAGAATTTCACTATTCCCTATTTGTGATTTCATTCAAGATAATGGTTCAGGAAACAGGAAACATTTTATTTTTTCAAAGGAAGAACTGATTTAATGCAACGCATTGCATGCTTGCAAATTATTGGAAAGTCTGGAGAAAAAAAAAGTCAAATGGTTGCCAATGGATCAGTGATTTCAAATACATACTAATACCTTAATTTTATTTGTTTAAATTTTTTAGACTTCTCTACTTTTTTTTAATTTTTAAAATTTTTATTGAAGTATAGTTGATTTACAATGTTATGTTAGTTTCTGGTGTACGGGAAAGTGATTCAGATTTCCATAGTGGCTGCACCAATTTACATTCCCACTAACAGTGTAGAAGCATTCCCCTTTTCTCCACACCCTCTCCAGCTTTTATTATTTGTAGACTTTTTGATGATGGCCATCTGACTGCTGTGAAATACCTCAATGGTATCTGGTGATACCTCACTGTAGTTTTAATTTGCATTTCACTGATAATCAGCAGTGTTACCATCTTTTCATGTACCCTTTGGCCATCTCTTTGTCTTTGGAGAAATGTCTATTTAGGTCTTCTGCCCATTTTCGATTGGGTTGTTGGGTTGTTTGCTTTTTTTTATTATTGAGTTGTATGAGCTGTTTGTATATTTTGGAAATTAAGCCCTTGTTCGTTGCATCATTTGCAAATATTTTCTCCCAGTCCGTACATTGTCCTTTCGTTTTCTTTATGGTTTCCTTTGCTGTGCGAAAGCTTATGTTTGATTAGGTCTCATTTGTTTATTTTTACTTTTATCTCTATAGCCTTGGGAGACTGACTTAATAAAACAGTACGATTTATGTCAGAGAGTTTTGCCTATGTGCTCTTCTAAGAGTTTTATGGTTTCCTGTCTTATGTTTAAGTCTTTAAGCCATTTTGAATTTATTTTTGTGGATATTGTGAGGGAGTGTTTTAACTTAATTGAATTGCATGAGGCTGTCCAGCTTTCCCAACACCACTTGCCGACGAGACTGTCAAATTATAATTAAAATGGCAAAAGGTAAGATGAAGACAGGATTCTAAAGGAGCAAGATAAAAACAAAGAGTTAGTTACATGGGAACCCCCATAAGGCTATCAGCTGATTTCCCTACTAATGCCTTAATTTTAATCCAGAGGAGAAGATACTGCTTCTTTTTCTGCCTCCTCAGCTGTCCCCACTTGTGAAACTGATGGCTTCTGCCTCAACTGCCTCAAGATTCTCTTGAAGGTGGAATCTAGACTTGGAGCATTGTGCGCAGCCCCCAATATTTCTATCACCATGACCTTCCTGGCTGGCAGTAACTGCAGCAGGAAAATGATCTGTGCCTCAACTCACCATCCACAGCTTTAGTAAGTTCCTCTGGTGGAATCTAGATTGAATCTATAACTCTAGCTTCAAGGAAGTCTAAGTTCTATAATATGTTGCTTTCCATGTCTCAACGTACTGAAAGGCTGGTAGTAAAGATTCTTGAGTGCTAGTCAAACATACAATGTGCAATATAATTAAATATGTGTGTTTATGTATGTATATACATAATATATACACATATGCAATACATTTCTAAAACTTTTGGGAAAACCATTGCAATGAATGAAATCAAAGTAAATGTATTTACTGTTTTTGTGTGAGATTTGAGGACATGTAATAGTTTTTATTTTATTTATCCTGTGACATAAAATCTATAGTCAAGACAATTTGCTATACATTGTGTAGCAAATAGTAATTTTTGAAACTCTCCTCTATTCACTATTGCTACTACTATGAGTAGACTTAAGGAAGAAAATGGCATAATGATGCTGGGCATCAATTTATGGCGGTGTAATTGAGATTGGGCTAAAATCACAGCAATTTTTGAATCAGTACTTTAAAAAATCAGTAGGTTTTCCTTGTGGAAGCAATCTGTATATTCTGTTCCTCAAGGATTTCTTTTCTCTGGGCTCACACAAGAAGGCATAGTGATTGGTTTCAAGGTTTTATTCATATTCTCTAGTGTAAAATACATTTTCCTGATGGGCTTCATCAACATTTTTTTCTTTTTCTTTTTCATTCTTTTTTTCTTTCTTTTTTTTAAGAGACTTCAGCACAACAGAAAATAAGGACTATTTTGAAATCGATCGGCTGGCTAATACTTTTCCTTCATACAGAGAAGCATTCGTGACAAGATGTATACTATTTACACCTGCTTTTGCAGTCTATCCATAAGATTAAGTTTAGGAAGAAAAAGAAAAATAGATTGTTATTTGGTAGGAGAATCAAAGGTTTCACTAATGTACAGCAATCAATGTCTTCACTGGCATTCCAGGGTTAACATTATTTAAAAGGTTTCAACCTGGTTATTCAAGCTGTCTTACTCACTGTCTAATTAAATGTGACAGTTGAAAGAAACCTGTTTTGAAGCACAGTTATTTGACATTGATGTTTAATTTTTATATATTTATTCTCTCAGTAAAACTGTGTTGCTGAATGTTTAAACCAGTATGCATGGGATTTTAGATCTTCAAAAATTTCTTATCAATAGTGTTTCAGTTGGGATACTCAAGGAGTAATTGTTGGTAACATACAATTTTCTGAGTGGGTGAATTAAATACAAATATAGAAAAAAGAATGTAATGAAAATTGTGGAAAAAGATACCAATACATTAATGCATGTGAACTGGTTATTTAAAGACATTAAGTTCACACACTTTAGCCAAATTTATGCAGCAGAAAAGTTTCTAATGAAGACACTAATGCTTTTAATAAAGCACATGAATTTTTTAACACTTTCAATATTTCCTGTTAAACATCAGTCTTTTAATAATGATACCTTCTTTTCAAATCTCAAGTAGAAATATTTTGTAGGGTAAGAGATATATACCGTAATGGAAATGTCTTGAAAACAGAATTGTTTTCTGAGATGTAATGCCTTTCAAAATAATAATTTGATTTGTATCATGTCTTTCTTAACACATCACATGATTTAAAATATATTGACTCGTTTATTTTGATCATATATGGATCTGTTGCAGTCAAGACCATGAGATGACTTTCCCTTGGCAAAAGGAAAAAAAATAGGCTCTGCTTCATAGTTTCAGCTGTGGGTTTAGGTGAGAGATGAGGATGCTGACTATAGAAAGACAATAAACTGAAAAGCAACTTTGTACACAAAGGACATTAAAATCCCTGAATCCCCCCATTTCCAAAGCCAGTTAATTATGAGACAAATTCTCCTGGTTGCAGTGTATCAAAAAGAATTTTTAACCTGAGAAAAAGATTCCTAAGCTATAGAAAAGAGCTGTTTACACCTGTGATTTTTTTTCTTTTCTTTTCCTTTTTTTTTTTACATTTTACTTTATTGCTAGCTCCTCCTTTCTATCATGAATAATCTTTTAGCTTCACTCTACCTGTATTACAGGCAAGGAAAAGTCAATATGGATGACAGCAGTGGGATTACATTACAGATGGGTAGCCTAAAGGAGAATTTCATAAAATATATATCATAGACTAACTTTGGTACTTTCAATAATAGAACTCGTACTGGGTGGACAAAGTTTGCAGCAATTCAGGTCTGTATTTAAATTTCCGTTCCTATTTTTTTCCCAAATTGTTCCTATTTACTTGTTAAGTAAATGTACCTTTTATTATTCATTGATTAATCCCAGGTATAATAAATTTTTAAAAATATTTGATATTTATTTTGAACTTCATTGATCTACATTGAAGTTTGATTTGCTCTGGGATGGTTATCTTATGGTTTGATATAATTGAGTTATTTCCTCACATATTTAAAAATTACTGACATTTATATTTTCCCAATGAAATGAATATTAGATATAAACTTAGGAATTTTTCCATATTTATTCATAAATTCAAGGTTTTCCTAGATGTTTATCCATACACTTAAACTTCTGTAATAGCTCTTATCCAAATCTGAAAGCTCAGAAATAAATTAGAAAAAAAATCAGAATGAGATTTAAACTTCAGTAATTGGTAGAGAAATTCATATTTCATCAGTTTCAATTTAAAGACAGAAGATTCAGGTTCTGCATATCTTATTAAGAAACATTGACCTCTAATTTACTTTAAAATTATTTTAACATAGTCTGAAGATTACAAAGAAACATATCTCTATATCTATCTGTAAATATATATTCATATATGTATCTACATATGCAATTTTAGCTGAAAATATGATTAAAACATATATTTGGATTACTTTTGGAAGAATTTTTAACAGCTTTGAAAGCTTAAATAAGAGACTCAAACTAGGTTTTTAACTAGTAACCTCTAACCATATAAAGCCAAAAAACATTTTGTAAGATTTCATTTTTCTCATGTCTTATGCATTTATTATCAAATAGGTGTGATCATTTTATATATATGAAATTTTACACCTTATTTATTCACTTAACTTTCAATTATAATTGTTTCTCAAATCATTAACTGCACAAAAATGTTTTCCAGGAACAGAACATTAATAGCTATTAAGCATAAATATGTTCATCAGAGTACTTACAGAATGTCAGTGGATGCATAGCATTGTTATCAATTCTGAGCATGTTTATTCGAAACATGCTTTATTGGAAAACTTTCTAGACAGAGATGGTATCAGAAGATTCAGGTTTTGTGTTGACTATCCCTAAATTAATGAGTTCCATATTTCTACATCTAAGTGCTGATGCTGGCTACTATGATAGCCATCTCTGTTACTTAGGAGTCTGTATTACATAGTTATACTTGGTTAGCATTTTTCTCTTCTGTCTTCTTTCCTTTCTTCCTTCAACCACTAATTCATTTACCTAAACAGCCATGGACTCGTCCAGTCATTCTTTTATACATTAAAAAAAAGTCTATTGTCTAGTCATTTCCAGGCATTTGTACTAGGTTCTGGGAATAAAGGAATGAGCAAAAACAGAAAGGTCCTTAGCTTTGTGGATCTTACTATCTATGGTGAGGGAGGAGCCACAAATAATTACTCTATGGAAAATGTATTGAAATGTATCGAACGGGATTAAAAATTCATGAGAACACACTAGTTAAAAGTCTCTTGAGGAGAACCTGCTTGCCCACTTATTGTATGTCTGTTTCTCTGGCCTAATTATTAACAGTGCCCTTTCACTCTCCAAAAATGTCACTCTCAAAAATTTTAGGTAACAGATAATATAGGCACCACACATATCTGAGTTTTACAAAGTAGCAGTCCTCCACCTCCCACCCCTTATTTTACAAATAAAGAAAATAATATTCTGATTGGTTTGATGACATCCCTATGATAAAATACCAATTAATGGTAGAAATGCACAGCTTCATGGCACAGGTACATCTGGGCTTTGGAGTGACACAGACCATTGGTGAGTGACAACTCACCACTAGATCTGTGATCCTAGAAATTACCTTAATTCTCTAAGCCTCAGAGACATGATCATGTGAATTCTAATATCTTCCTCAAAGGGTGTTTTAAAACTTAAAAGAGATAATGTTCTTTAAAGGCCTAGAACAATGGACTTAAAATGAGCTCAATCAATGTTAATCCCTCTGCTAGAAGAGAAAGTGCTCTCACCTACTGACTTCTGTAGAATGAGAGAATTCTTACGAGGTCCTTAAACATTGGTAAAATTGGGGAAGAATTTTTTGAATATTCAGAGTGCTGGTGCAAAGACTATTCTGGATTAATCAAAAGTTAAATAATCAAAAGATAGCATAGAAAAGTTCATTTTCAAACATGAAAAGAGGACTAATGTGAACCTAAAGGACTGACATGGTTATCCTTCAAAGCATAAGTCTGCTACAGCTAGGAGAGGTGTAATGACTAACTATGTTTATATAACAACTTCTAGCTAGAAGTTCAAGGGCGAAGTGCTTACTATAGTAGAGAAAATCTTGTCAAATATCTCAGGAATGGAAAAAAGGGAATAATACACGTTTTGTCGATATGGGAACAAAGGCCAGTTTAAGCTCTTCGTCTGCTTTGGTATTCTTTATAACATATGTATCCAAGGCAATAACTTTATGTTATATATTGGATACCTTTAATGACATAAATCTGCATAGGGGCTTTGATTTGAGGAATGATCTGAGTTTATTGCAGGATAATAACCTAGCACAATGTGGAGCACACATACTGAGCAACTTTACACAGGCAGATCTTTGGTACATCATACTGTAATGTTTAATGATTTCTTTAATGTTTTGAGTAGTATCTCGTGATTTACATACTTTTAAAAAATTTTAACATGTTTTTGTAATTTTACTACAAAATTATTTTTAAATAGTTTACTTAATGTGAGGTGTTTGGAAGTTTATTCCATAGTCATTAACTTAGGAACTTTGCCAAATGTGCTCATTTTATTTTCCTGAGAACTCACATGGCACTAAATATTTCCTCATGGTAAGTCATAATGGAAAGCAATGACATATAACAGTAAATAAGATAGGAATAAATTTCAGATAGCATTTCTGATCGGCAAATATCATCACCTTTATTTTAAAAAGTGCCATTTTAGCTGAAAATATGATTGACAATATATATAGATGATTTTTGGAAGAGCTTTCAAACAGCTTTGGGAAACTTAAATAAGAGACTTTAACTAGGTTTTTAATTAGTAGCCGCTAGTATCCTGAGAAGAAACAAATTATAATGAATAATAATGATAAGTTAACGGGGAGTAGACTTTGTCATTTTATAAATTGTCATAAGTGTTTTATTAAGAAACTGACTTTAACACTTTCATTCTGTTTTACACCTCTTAGAGTATTTATTGATTTCATATGCTGGACTGTATCCCATTTCTATCTGTTTTAACATGTACATAAAGCAGAACTATACTTTAGTAAAGTCTTGACTCACAGAGTATATGAGAAACACCATTGTCTTGTACTTGTGTGTATACTCCTCAGGAATGTATGCAGATTTATTTTTCCAGTCTGCTTATATACAGTTTCTGTGCTCAATATCTGTCATGTATATTGAATTTGAATATGATATCTTGAAATTGTATTGGAATAAACTTTTGTAAGGTGGAAAAGGGTTGGAAATATTTCATTTTAACTTCATTTTGGTTTCACCATGTGAAGAAATCAGTTGGCCCTTGAAGGAGGAAAGTTGAGGTAGTGGTGGTGGAAAGAAACGTTTACTACTTCTATGCTGCTTCTAACTTAAAAAATACCTGAAAAAATTCAGGGATGCCCCATTTAATTAACTAGGCAACCTGTGTATGATTTTAGCCCTTCAAGGCTGTGTTTCTGTTATGAGTTGAATTGTGTCCCCACAAAAGATGTTGAAGTCCTAACCCCCAGTATCTGTGAATGTAGCCTTATTTGGAAATAGGGCTTTTACAGATGAGCTGTTCACATTTTATTAGCATATGTCTTCTAAACACATGTGGAGTACAGTGTACACGAGGTGATCTTGGGAGAATCAAATAACAGATTCTAAGGATCTTATAAGCCACATTTGTCATCAGGCTACTAAGAAGGATTTAGGATAGAAATCACAGTTTTCCAGCAGGGAATCATCAAGCATATGTTTTTAGTGGCCCATACTGCTTACTTGTGTGAAAATCAAGGAAACCTTAATTAAAATGGAGTCAGGAAGCCCTGAAGGGGAAGCTCTCACACTTGTTGCAACCTACATAACCAGCAGGAGGAAGGAAGATAAGAATTATTTTGACAAGGAAGGACATTTTTCACTTAGGAATTTCATCTCCTGCTTTTAAGAAAAGGAAGGAAGATCTCTTCCGGACCCAGCAACAATGCACTAATCACTGCTTAGAGCCAATAAAAAACTGCCACAGCCTCAAACTCTTGTTTTTATCCAGTGAACTTTTATTCAAAGCAACCCTCCTCAATTTCCTCCTAAAACCTAATAAAAGCTAATAACCTTCCCTTTGTGTCTTTAGACTTGCCTGTAGTTCTCCATAGCTTGCTTGTCCCAGATTACAATTGCTCTGCTATTCCTGAATAAACTCAACTCTGCTTTTATAATTTGTTAATTATTGCATTTAAGATTGACACTTGGAAGGGGAGGAGATGTGCATCAGATGGGCGCATGATCTGACTTTGGTAAAAGTCTTATGCCCCACAGGTGCCAATACCTTTTGCCACAGTTCCATAGACAGCTTCCAGAATCCTCTCAAGAGATGTGCCTAGAATTAGCACACTCAGTGAAGCCTGAAGCTATGGCTTCATATCAAGTATTTTTAGATCTCTTAGTCCAGATGATATTTATGCAACATATCCAGTTTTTAAGGATATTACTTTGGACATACATTCTATTCCAGAGCCCTAATAGCATTTAATCATGTTCTATTGTCCCTATGTGTGAAGTTGACTCTATGTATTAACTGTTTTATTTTTCTTTTGTCATTGTGTTATGACGTTAAATCATTTTTTCTATTATATTTCTTATATTGATGAATAATATATGTTTAGCTTTTTATATTTGAAGCTGACTTTTCTGTCTTCTTTTTGTGATTGAATTTTTTTACCTCTCCAGAACCAGAATTTCTAACAAAATGTGACCACATAAACACACACATACACTTACAAAGACCCTTATCAAAAAGTGAAAGCACATTCAACTTTGATCTTGATCTTGTGCATATATGGTTTTCTTAGATATATACCTTATAAGAAATTTTGTAAATCTTTTTCTTCTGAAGTTTTAATGAGTACTTGAAAAAATACACACACACACACACACACACACACACACACACATCTGTAAAGAGTATAATACATTGCATAATTAAAAGGACTCATAAGACACCATAGAGCATATTAATGTAAGGCTTTTAATAGAGACAAAGGATACTGTAAACCACAAGAAAAAGAGGGAGAAAGAGTTCAGAGAAGAATTAGGGACACCAAAACTTCCAGAAGCATCTCAGTTCCTTGCTATGAACATAAGGATGTATTTTGTCTATAGATTGAATCACCAAAATTTGTACAATGAATATTGATTTGGGGAGAGCTGCCTGAAAATTTCTAATGGGTCTTTCCTGACCCCCTTTTTACATGATTACTTCAGGTGCAAGGTATCAATAAACCAACTGGGTCTGGGGACCACAAGGGGGTTTCAGATGTGAAACAGCATATGATAAATCATTAGTTAGCCCAGTGCCTTTATCTTGGTCAAGAGTCAGTGCCAGATTTCCAGGCATCCCCAGAGATAAGTATAGAGATGTGTGAATTCAGCTGAAAATATCCTAAACACTAACTATTTATAAAGATTCAATAAATTCAAGTTTATATTTTTAGAAATATTAAGTATGCTTGTATAATCAGATAGCTTTTGCAATGTGAAGAATCATCCCAAGGATTTAATGGCTTTAAAAAACAGCCATTTACTTAGCTCCTGATTCTGCTATTTAACAATTTGGGTTGGGCTCAGCTGGGCTGTTCTTCTAACCTAGGAAGGGTTTATTCATGTGTCTATAATCAACTGTTGGGGCTATTCGGTACTGGTTGTTTTGGAATGCCTCAGCTGGGATGGTTCATTTCTGCCATCACATGGTCTCTCATTTTACACCAAGCTATTCAGGACTTGTTTATATGGTACATTGCTAAGATTCCCAAAGAGAGTAGAAATCTGGAAGGTTTTTGAAGTGTAGTATCAGAGCTGGTACAGTGCCGCTAATGCCAGATTTTATTGGCCAAAACAAATATCATAGGTTGTGTTTTTCAGAAGCAGATACTGTGATGGTATTTGGGGTTATAAATTATTTATTATATACTAACACCTGTACAAGGAAAAGAGAGGAAACATGATAGGGCTGAGGAAGAAGTTGATCTGAAATGCTGGTTCAACAGTCTCAGGCAACATGGTTAAGCTCTGGAGTAAGACTTGCCTGTCAGTGTCCTGCATTGCACCACAGTGACTGAGCCCTTATTCACCTTTCTCAGGCACTGAAATTAGGCAACCTGGAAAGAAAACAACTTTAAGTGATATGGCTCTCTATTAACTGTATACTTCACACCTGGACAGTAAGTCTTTCTTTGAAGGGGCATCTAGGCAGAGCATTTTTGAATTAAGGAATTCAGCAAGTCAGAGAGCCAACCCAGATTCAAGATTTTCTCTCCAGAAAAGATATTTGATATCTTAATGCAAGGAGCAGGTGGTATCAACTGTGACCATGTTTGCAAACTTTCATAATGTTCAAATATACTTTGAGTACAATTTGTACTTAATACAAGTATATCTAACCGAAACTTCTAAAAGCAAAGGAGGACAAAGAATGTTATCAAGTAGGCATATTTTGTTGTAAGTAGATATATCTACCTACTTGTAGGTAGCATATCTACCTACTTGTTCCAAGATGAAATTGTATGATTTCTTTGTTCTTGGATATAACTCTTGTGAACTGTATATTCAGCATCATAAAAAAAAATTCTTGGAATGCTAAGTGATTTCATGTTAGAATTAATGGCCTTATCCTTTTCCCATTCTAGACAGGCTAAGCACTTTGATATAATTTCACTGTCTGAAATATGATTTGATTGTCAGTCATCAATTATGAAAAGTTGATGTATCTTGGTCTGCTGAAAAAGAGAAACTTGGACAAGAGTCCAAGAGGACTGAGATGTAACCCAGGATATTCAAATACATTTTGTTATGATTCTGAGCAGAACATTTCTCTTTTGTGGCCTTGTCAAATGTATAATAGAGACCCCATCTAAGTTCTTTGTGCTCTTCCATCTCTTTTGTAGCATAAGTTTTGTGACCTGTCTTTTAAAAATATTTTTCCTTTGGGACTTTTTCCATCTAGTAAATGCTTCCTGTTAAGTCCTTCATTTATCCACTTTATTTAATGAATTTAGAGACTTCCTTTATCCACTTTTATTGTATTCCACATTGATTTTTCACCAGAGTATCTTTCATGAGTCTGCATCTTGGTATCAGCTTCCTTCTCATTTTGCAGAGGTGAGCTATCAGATGGCAACTGCTCTATATATCAGTCTACCTTCTGTATGTTCTTCAAGTCAGCAGAAGTAATTGTGGAGGAGTAAAAGAAAGCCTGACATTCTTTTTGAAAAAAAAATTACTTGAGGGAATCTATTCTTTACATTGGGTAATTCTTGATAAGTATTGGCTTACAGTGAATGCCCCTGACTATGGAGCCTTCACGGAGATGTTCCCTGTTCCTAGTGATGGGTCTCAGCTGTCAGTGTGACAGTCAGTCACTTGTCACAAAATCCCCCAAAACTTCACACTCTGAATCTAAGCACAGCCACCAACATCAGTGTCTATGCCCTGGACATGACAAATACTGATAAGAAAAAGAGATTTTACAGCTATCTAGACAAATTTATTGCAGCAGTACCAACATCTAATGTGGTAATCATAGTGTAAGATTTCAGTGTGTGGGATAGCACTGTTGCCAACATGTGCTATGTGGAAAAATGTGTCTCACTGGATTGGAAAGAAAAACACAAAATTATGAGTAAATACCCCACCAATAAAGAATGTTGTTAGAGTAATAGGGACTGCTCTGGATATGATATTGTTTATTAACATTAATATATAGAAAAAGTGGCAAAGAACAGCTAATAGGGAATAACAAAAAGCACAGGAACTCAGACTGAGTAAGTTTGAGCTATTCTATGAACTGATAGTTGATTCATGATTATAAATAAAGACTTTTTAATATTATGAAAGAAACTTACACAATATATTCATGTAAGTCCAAGTGTTGTTCCAAAACAGCAGTAAAAAAGCCAGCATCATTCCTTCGCTGAATTTCTAAATGAATTTGTCCAAAGGAAAATGTTTTCAAACTATACTATATATTTTTTTTGTCCAAGGGTATTTTTTTTTCCTTCCTTGCTTCAAAAGGCAAGAAAGTTGTTAAAATAGATGGGGTTGGAACATATCATATTGAAAGATTATTCAGGAAAATTTTCTTCAGAAAACAAAATTGGAGCAAGGTTTGAAATAATGTAAAGAAATGAATAGAAATACTTAATGGGTTCTGGTACCAGTGGATGCAAAAGTCCCTACCACATTGCCTTTTCTCCTTTGTCTTGAAGTTCCCTGCCTATCTTGCCATTTACCATTTTCAACAATAAATAAAACTTACTGAAGGATATGTTTTTTTCTAGATCCTTAGAGCTCAGGCCCCTCTCAGGCCTAGTATTGAACAAATTTCCATATCAACTATGGGGACTATGAAAAGTAGCAAAAAGAATGAGAGACTATCACCTGCTGTCTTTCTTCATTGAACAAATAAATTCCAATTGGATTTCTGTAACACTGATTAGTTTATAATGGCTAGGTACAGAAATATCACCTCATGGTTAAGTAGGGATTTTCTGATTGAATTGAGGCACTCAGTGCATTTGCTTTTGTCAAAAGCTTTCTATTATATGGCTTAAATTATTCTGTATATAACATTTTAAAGTTTAACATTTAAAGGAAACTTCGTATATAAGTGCTAAGTAACTCAAACTACCATATTTAAAAATTATTTCTGTCCCCAAATGACTTAATTCTCTGTTTTCCATAATCCCTTAAAATGCATTACTTGGAAATAGAAAATATGTTTCCCAAGTGGCTGTTTAAATTTGAAATTCTATAGCTACCAGAGTCAAATAGGTAGTAACTTGGCAAGTGCATTTTTTCTAGTTTTTAAGGTAAAGAAGCTACAATGAAACATAATATAGGAAAGATCATTAATTGTATATATACAGAATCTTGCATTATACCTGGATTGTAAATCTTTAATTTTTACAGTTAAGTCTGCTGAATTTAGTTTTGCTTTTTATTAATGTTTTTTTCCTAGATATTTGAAATGAATAAAGCAGAAGCAAGAAAAGATATTCATCAACACACATTGCTGTGACTTGTAAATATGATGTTACTTCTTCATATCAGAACTGAGCCACAGTTGGCTACTCACTCCCCCTGACACTGAGTCACTGCCATGTTCTCCACTCAGCTCCAAAATAAAGTGGCAGATTTTTAAGGGTGGAACAAGAAAAGCAAAGGTGGTACCACCTACTGTAAATCCTTTCCTTGTCTTAGCTCACTAACAGCTGTTGGTCTTTTCACAGTCTGTTAAAAGCAAAACAAGGCATAGAATATGGGCTATTGACATTGTGCAACAATACCATTTGTTTGCTCAGATCATGACAACCAATGGCAACTGGAGGAGTGTTTCCTTTTCAGGCTTTGGGTTAAAATCTTCAGGCCTAACTCACAAACAGTGCTGTTGATCTGTTGATTAATTCTCACATTTCAAATTATATAACGACCATGTATTGTAATCTCATGAATCTGAGAATCTGTATTATATATTTTAAAGGAATTTTAAGAATTAATGAGCATCTGTTTCAGCCTGTCTAGGCATATGGGGGGAGAGGTGGAAAAAAAAGTGAACAAATTGTTTTGAGGCTTGGTACTGTTGCCGTAAATGCCCTTTTCAGTGAGGATAGGACTTCCCTCTCTCATCCTCCACAAAAAAAGAGGCTTTCCACTCATAGAGTTTTAATGAGTGGAGGAGAAGGTAAAATGCCATACCTTTGATTAGGACTGGGCTGCTAAAGAGTCTTAGGTAGAGGGCTGGCTGTTGGGTGAAAAGGAATTCCAATTAGAATAATTAAAGGGGGTAACACATTTGGGCTTGATCCAGGCTGTCTTTGAGATCCAGAATGGTTCATCTTGATAAAGTTTGCAATAGGATGCTCTAGGCCGTAGCATTAAATACATAAAAAAGTTTCCATTTGTTCTGTTTTGAAGCAGGATCCTAGTTAAGGCATAAGTAGACAGTGGGCAGTTCTCAGAAAATAGCTCTTGGGGAACAAGGTTTATAACAAGACTAACATCAGCCTGCCTAGACTGATGAGTCTGAGGATATCCTGATATTCTGAAAATGTATTCAAGATTAAATCAGCAACTAGGTAAGTCTGAGGCTGTGATATTGGTAATAATTGAGCCAGGAATTGACAGGAGTTGGAAAAAAAGAAAAGTAAATAAAAGAACTTACAGCAGTGGCTCTATAACACTAAGTATCTGCAAGAGAAAAGTTCAGCATATTACACAAAACATAACTGAAACATAATCTATAAAGGAAATGCCTAAGCAAACATAATAAATGATAAAAAATGATACATTTCCATAAGAGAAGCATGGGCATCAGGGAAGGCATTCATATTATTTTGAATTCATTACGTCTTTAAGAACATTCATCAGGAATTAAAGAGGGAGAGAATCTCACACAGATGGAGAGTGGTAAGCCTTTGTGTGGAGATGGGTCATCTCATGTTACACTCACCCTAAATATCTATTCCAGAGGAATAGCTTCTATAAAGTCACTGGATGTACATCGTGTGGGGGCAGTCAATATCTAAAAGATAACACTGTGCAATAGTGAAACTTAAGGGATGTTAGAAATCACGTCATCAAACTTCTTATTATAGAGATGAGAAAACAAGCCTAGAAAGCTATCTCATTCTATCTTTAGAAAACCTTCACTTTTCATTCATGTCAACAAAGTGTAGCCCCTTAATTTTCAAACACTGATCTGGAACCTATACTCAGGAATCAATGCCTAATTTGTCTAGTCTGTCTCTTAAGAAAGTCTTCAAATATTAGAAGACACTTAAAATTCCCACTTTTTTTTCTTTTTTTTTAATGGCTCCTAATTCTTCATTCCTAGGTCAAATGATTTTATTCTGTATTTATTTATTTCTATCATTTTATCTTTATATTTATGCCAAACTTTGTCCAATACATGTTTTTCAGCAATTTTCTGGGTTGTGTTTATTTTAAACATTAAAAGAAAATTAATCCTCAAGATTATAAATAGAATAACTTTGAGTTTCTTCAATATCCTTTCTTAAGTATGCCCTTCTTGGAGTTGGGTCTTCCTAAAATGTAGTGAAGGAAGTTAAACTCCAGGGAGTTAAGAGGAGACATATTAATAAGCCTGAAACTATGTTCTGATTTGTTTTCATAAGCTTAGTATTGTCTCCAGAAGGCAATGTAAATCATGAACAATTATAGAAATAATGGAAGGGTGATATCAGTTAACTATTCACAATCCACTCTTCAATAGCCACAGTTCTAACCTTGAAGACCAAGATCAACAAGCTCTGGTTGATACTCATTTTGACTTTAGAGCCATCTTTACTGGGTGAGAGAACAAAATAACAATTTATAATACAATTATTTCTAAATTTAAAAAATAGATTCATTCTAAAATAGTTATGAGTGAAAAGAAAAAATATATTTGCATGTGCCATAAATTTGTATTATTGAAGTGGAAAGCATTTTCTAGAAAATAATTTCAAGTGAGTTGAGCAAAAAAAAAAAAAAAAAAACAAAACCAAAAATTAGAGAGAAACAGAAACATGGAGGAAGTGGGTCTGTGCTCATCTGGCACGGTTCCATGAGCGTCAGTCTCCTTATTAGTAAAATAAGGAAATAAGTTCTATTTTTACAAGGATGTTGAGATGATTAAAAAAGAGCAATTGCACTATAAATTGCACTATAAAATCAATGTTATCAATATAATACCATTAAAGTATAAGGATAAATTATATTTAAGTATAATATTAAATTAGTGTTGTTCTTCCTTATGGCCATTGCTAGGTGATTAATATGGGATATTTAAGTATAATTTAATTTTATGAGTCCAAAATTAGGTTAGAAAAATAGAGGGGTTTTAATATTGACATAGGGAGTCTTTAGTTTTAGTGAGAATTGTTTTCAATGAGGAGTCAAATAACATGTAATCATTTAATGGTATGTTTTACAGAAACTTAGATCCTGTGGCATCTGTCTTGGTCTCTTAAGGGAGTTGAAGGCACTATTTGAAACTTCTAATAAGTGAAACCACTGATAAATTGAGGTGTCAAAGTCATGTGGATAAAGATAGAAACGATTTTATTTAGAATGTTACACTGATTCTCAGATCCATTACCATATAATGAGGAATAACTATATTATATACAGTTGGCTGGTGAACAACACAGGGGTTAGGGACACTGACACTGCATATAACTTTATAGTTCACCCTCCATACCCACAGTTCCTCATCCTCAGATTCAACCAATCATGGATCATGTAGTACTGTAGCACTTATTGGAAAAAAATTTGTGTATAAGTGGACCCATGCTGTTTAAATCCATGTTATTCAAGGGTCAGCTGCACTAGGATATTTTCCTTTCATTGTCCTTCTTGACTTTATTCAATCTAAAGGTAAAAGGTCATCTTGATTGAGATGTTCCTTATAGTACATATTTATGTCATTTTAATAGTTCAGGTATTTGGCATTCTTGGTGTTCTTAACATTTTTTTTTTAACATCTTTATTGGAGTATAATTGCTTTACAATGGTTTCTTAACATCTTAACATCTTAATTTCTTAACATCTGATTAAGCTATGCCTGATAAAGTATATCTTCATTAAACCTCTGACTTTCAGCCCATTATTTGTATTTATATGATATTGATGATATTAAGATCTTTCATGTAGTTATAGTACATTTACTTTGGGTTTGTTTTCTCTATTTTTACTCTTTAGCTAATGCCTTTATCTTGTTAAATCACATTGATTCCTCCTCTTTAGCTCTCCTTCTGTTTGTAATATTTATGTCAACATAAACATTTACAATGCTGCATGTCAAGGCACTGAAATATCATTTGATTCACATGTTTAATTAAAACTGTATGTAAAGAGCCTCTCCTTTCAAATCTATCAACACTCATGGTGAAGAAAAAAAAGCTGTAATAGGGAAATACTTTCCTCCTCTTGTCTTCCTAAACCTAACCAAAACAAATTAGTCATTCAACAGCAAGTGTGTCAGGAACTCAATGAGGAACACCTTTGTTTAATTACCACAATTGCATATTACAGAGTGTAGGATGGTAGTGGACCCAGAAAAGCTACAGATTCTGCATCTGTTTTACTATGCCAGTGGTTTCACTTACACTATCAATTTGTTTTTTGACTAATTTTCCTCTAGTTAAATACTATTCTTCTTAACTAACATTCTGAACTGTTGACTATTTGCACACTTTATTTTTCTTAAATAAACTATAGTAGTTTATTACTCTAAACTTGACTGTAATTTTTCTTTTACATATTGTAATATTTTTTTGTAATTTTTTAAAATATATTTTTCTGACAGTTTCCAATGATTTGCACTCCTCTTTTTTTTTTTTTTTTTTTTTTTTTTTTGAGGTACACGGGCCTCTCACTGTTGTGGCCTCTCCCGTTGCTGAGCGCAGGCTCCGGACACGCAGGCTCAGCAGCCATGGCTCAGGACGCGCAGGCTCAGCAGCCATGGCTCACGGGCCCAGCCGCTCCGCGGCATATGGGATCCTCCCAGACCGGGGCGCGAACCCGGTTCCCCTGCATCGG
>NC_041214.2:123608942-123625780 GCF_002837175.3 Physeter macrocephalus
TCACGGGCCCAGCCGCTCCGCGGCATGTGGGATCTTCCCGGACCGGGGTTCACAAACCCGTGTCCCCTGCATCGGCAGGCGGACTCTTAACCACTGCGCCACCAGGGAAGCCCAGCACTCCTCATTTTGATTAACAAAGTTAATTATAAATATTTTTTACTTTTTAAATAAAATTATAAACTAGCTTATTTATTTCAATTTCACTGAAGTGAATTTCTGTGTCACCACAATACTTCCTTACCTTCAAACTTAAAACTTTCAATCACTACTCTGAATTTATGCTTCTTACACTACTTTAATTCATGTTCATGTTCATATATATGTGAATTCAAATTACTGTTAAGAATATATAAATCATTATGCCCAAATTTCTATATTATGAAAAATCATAATAATGTGTATTTATAGCTCTTTAAATAAGTTCATGATTAATAAAACAATTTATTTGTATCTTATATTTATTCCTATGACCTAATTTTCCCATACCTTTTTACTATAATGTATGACAGACTAATAGAAAACCATGCAACCACACAAAAATATGTATAGCATAATTATTATAAGGTAGACACCATTGGAACATATTACTCAGTCAAAGAATACAACTTTGCCAGCCTCTTTAGAGGCACTTGTATATGCCCCATTACCATCAACTCCTCTTCCCTCCTACCAAATGTAACCACTATCCTGACTGTTATAGTAATCATTTTCCTTCCCTGCGACTGTTGAAGGTCTGAGCCAAGCTTTTGGTATGTAGAATTTTCCACAGTATGAATTTTACCAATTGCACATGTATTGCATTTTCATTGTTCAGCATTTCTCTGTCTCTGTATCCCCTGCAAAGTGTCACATAGATCCAGAGGCTTGGTCAGACACAGGTCCAAATACTTTGGCATGACCATGGTGACACTCTGCCCTTTCATTACTAGAAACTGAATTTGGTTATCTGTTGTAGAGCTGCTTCTCTCAACCACTGTGTAATTAATTACCCCTTGGTTCAGTTCATATAGAAAAGCCAGGATAAATATTTATTTCCTTTATTTACCAGTTTTTGAAATAATGAATTGGCTCTCTATTATTTCCCAAAGGTGACCAATTAGTTTTGTTTTGTTTCTTTTTCATTTCATTAGGAACTTAGGATTTAAATACTATTCATGAACTTCAATTATTTGCAAATACTATACTTACTGAAATTCAGATTTTAACTTTGGCCAGTGGAAGCCTCTTAAACATGATTCCTAATTCTTCTTGTTATATCATAGTAGTTTTGATAACTTTTGAAATATCTAGTATGGTAAGATGTTCCATGCCCACCATGAGCATTTCCTGCTCCAAACTTGGAAACAGCCATTTTTCCAAGAAGTCCAAGTCTATGTAGTGGACAGTGGTATTTCAGGGTTATAATCTGAGTGATCTGGATGTTCCTTGTACTGGGCTAGTCATTGATTTTAGTCCTTTGCTGAGGACAGCATTAGGAAATGTGTGGATATATGTGTGGTTTTATAGTCTTTATCTTCTTTTCCCACACAGAGTATCTTTGTTCTCAATATCAAAGGAAGAATCGGAATATTCTATAATTACTCATTTATATTATCTCACATTAAAAATACAACAATCTCTTGCCTCACATTTCTTTCCTTGAATATCCCAAATATTTTTATCCATTTTCTTATGGCATGTAAATTGTTTGTGAAAACTATAAATACAGAAAAATAATTATTATAAAAGTCAGGAAAAAACTATGATGATAATCTAATTTTCTTCCTCTTTTAAGTCTCTATTTTCCCAAATACCCACATATTTTTAAATTCAATGGTTTTACTAGAACATTTCTTGATGTTGGTCATTCTCATTCAATATTCCAGGTATATAAAGTGATTTCTATTGTATTTTTAACTGTGTAATTTCAATGTATATACATTTTTCTATTTTATGAGTTTATTTTATATGTAGCTATTGTATTATGTTCTCTTACTGTTCCCTTTACCTGATTAAAAAAAAATTCAATATGCTTGATCTTATTTGCCTCTCTTAATATTTGTGAATTTCTTTTGGATCCATTTTGTCTTTTCGTTATTTAGATTTTTAATATATCTTTTAGATTTTGAAATAGTTTTAAACTTATAGAAAAATTAGAAGTGCAATACCAATAACATTATTTTTCCCTGAAACTTTGGATATATGTTTTTTACATGGTGCCCACTATCAACACATAATTTACGGTGTATTTCCTCTACAAAAGTACTTTGTACAATACAATCACAATTAACTGTCAAAATCAGGAAATTAACATTATTACTGTCTGTCTTTCAGCAGATTCAGTTTTTGCCAATTATCTCTGTCAAGACTTTCTCAGATTTAACCAGACTTACAAGCTAACATCTTAAACTAACACAGTTTCATGGATGCTAACAGTATACATATGAACCTTGGGTCAAAGACAAGACATTTTTACTCACACTACAGCAAGCAACGTGAACTTCATGTTTGTTTCAAATTCTCTTGCTCCCCAATTTCCATGGAAGTGACATGGTATGGCTTAGGAGGATGCTGCCAATGCAGTGGAAACATACCACAGATGAAAAACTTTGAGCCTAGGAGACGTCAATATTTTTGTAATGGGCTGAAAACTATCCTCTCTAACCTTTGCCCTGGAGAGAGACATTATTCTTTTAATTATCTGGTTAGCAAACGAATTTGCTATCTACTTCATAGAAAAGTACCATCTCTGAAAAGGTAAACGTACCATCTTTGAAAAGATAAAACAAAATAAATTCCGTCAGTACCTTTGTTGACAAGATGTGGAAAAAATGTGAAAGACTCATGGAAAATTGTCTGCCGACATCCCAAAAATGTATTTATTGGTTGTGTCTCTCCATTCTCCTTCAATGGACAGGAGTTTCTCAGTCATTCTTTGATTTTCATCATCTTAACATTTTTGAAGATTATAAGTTTGGTATTCTGTAGTGTGTCTCTCAATTTGGGTGGCTTTATACTTTATCATACATAGATTCAGTTTATGGATTTTTGGTAAGAATATTATAGAAATAATGATCTATTCTTCACATATAATATTAAGTTTGTCCCATAACTGATAATGCTGACTCATCACTTTATTAAAGTGCTATCTCCCAGATTTCTTCTTCAAAACTACTCTTTTTCTCATTTAATTTAGTAAGTATTTCATAAGAGGGTACTTTGTATCTTGCTTCTCATCAAACACTTGCCATATGTTTTATTACCTACTAAAGATTTTTGCCTGAATTCATTATTATTTTGAGGGTAAACAACTAATGGCTTTTAAATTTCATTTTCCAAATCTGCATTTGTTTATTGGCATTCTACTTTAAAGTTTTCTCATTTATACATCCACTTATTTCTTTATGTGAGTATGGATTCACAGATTTTGTTTAATGGATCGCAATCCCTTTCTGTCATTACTTACATTTTCCAGTATTTGGCAACTGAAAGCCACTTCAAGCTGGTTGCAGTGTCTTTTGACAGTTTTACAGTCCTGACATATTTTGGTGTAGGACAGTTTTTAGAAAAAAAGATCCTGGCAATAGGTGGGCTATTATTATTGGGTGTTACTATCCACAGGCACTTGCAGTGGACCAAGATGGGAAATATAATGTACTCATATATTTATTACTATATATCATTTATTAATATATTTATTCCCACAGCTACTTCTATATTTGGAAAAATATGAGTTCACCCTGATAAACTGCAATTCAATATCCAATATCATTTTGGAGAAAAAGGGGAAGGAAAAGGGAAGACAAAAGACAAGGAGAAGGGATTCATTATCTCATTTTAATTTTGAAAATCTTCTTCATTCTTATCTAACATTTCTATTTAGATGGTATCTGTGATGGTTAGTCACTCTTATGTTTCTTCTAACTTATTCTTCATTTCCAATGAAAAAAATCTAATTCCTTCTTGAGTTCTCCATCTTATTTCTGAAATTTTCAAGTTCTTATGTTTTTATAAAATACATTTTACTCTTTTTTATTATCTTTGGGAATATTTTGAAATAGTACATTATAGTTTTCATTTGCTTTGTAGGCATGTTTTTCTGGAATGCTTTCATTGTTTGCAGGATATTATTGTGTCCCTTTATCTCTTTTCCTCATAGTGACTTTGATGAGGATTTGATTTCAATATTTTCTGCTACTCATTTTAATGTAAAATTGGTCTTCCTGGACTTTACAAATGAGATGTGATCTGGATTAGCTTTTATAAATTTGCAGAAGATTCAAGAGTTCACAAAGTTCAAACTACTCCAGTTGCTTTGGACCTTACATTGTACCTTCTATTCATGTGCAATTTGATAGGGAGAAACTCCTCACATTTCAATGGCTGTTGTCACATTGGCCTGATTTGTTCTCCAGTGACTTTCTGTTGGCTCTTCTGGGGTTCTCATATTTTTCTAGTTTATCAAGTAACCCTTTAATTACCTCCAGTTCATTCTGCATAGATGTTGATACCAGGCAGGTTTTTTTTGGCTGTTGGTTGTCTTTATATACTTATATTTGGAGATTTATGGGGCAACCCATGTTACCAAATTTGGGTGCAAATGTTGCCCAATTATTTTTCAGGTTTGCTGTTTTATTATATTGTCAACTTTCATGTAATTATATGGAAAGATTTAAAAATTATGTCACTAATGCCCCCAACATGGTCCTAGAATCCTGTGTTAATACTTTTAAACAGTATCTTTCATAAAATGATTAACGTTAAATGATAATTGTAAATATTATTTTATAATTTTGAAGTGTTATAGGCAAAAAAAAAAATCAGAGTAAGTATTCTAAGCTTTTTACTGTACAAGAAAATTTTTCTCCGTAAGAAAGTACAATTTAAAAAAATGTCTTGTTGGCCCTAAACTGAATTGCTTTCAAAATTGAATAAGTTTTATGGAAAACCAAATTTGCATATTATCATGAAGAAAACCTACAAACAAATAATATTTCTATTTTTCAATAACTTCTGCTAATTATAGTGTTTGTTCATTGTTGGTAAAAAATTCATACATGAAGAAAATTTACATATATTTACAAACAGCAAACCTAGGTTATATGGCATATCAACCTGCCTATGAATATTTTCCATGTCAAATAAGTATACTTCTAATTGACAAATATAGTAGCCTGGAATTAATTTTAGGTGTAGTATCAACTAGGCTGCTTATTTTATCATTTTGGAGGAGTTGAAATTTGTACATAAAGTAGATGGCAACATGCTATATGGTAAATGTTGAAAAATTGAATACATGTAAATACATGTACAAGGATGGACTACATCATTGAGACAGCCCTTACACAGTTTTGAAAGCAGAAACTCTGTCCTGAATGATTTGATTTTTCTTGTTAGTTTTAATGAGCTTTATTTAAAAGGGAATACGACTAGATCCAATTACAAAGAATTCTGTGCACATTATAACAGATGTACTTAATAGATATCTATAGAACATTACATCCCAAAACAACACTTTTTAAAGTGCACATGGAACATTCTCCAGGATAGATCATATGCTAGGCCACAAAACAAGTCTCAATAAATTTAAAAAGATTGAAATCATATCAAGCATCTTTTCTGACCACAATGGTATGAAACTAGAAATCAATTACAGGTAAAAAACTGGAAAAAACAAACACATGGAGACAAAACAACATACTAAAAAACCATGGGATCAACTAGAGAAATAAAAGAGGAAATCAAATAACAGCTTGAGAGGAATGAAAATAGAAACTCAACTTTCCAAAATCTATAGGATGCACCCGAAGCAGTTCTAAGAGGGAAGTTTATAGCAATACAGGCCTACCAAGAAACAAGAAAAAACCTCAAATAAAAACCCTAATTTTACACCCAAAGGAATCAGAAAAAGAAGAATGAATAAAGCCCAAAGTTAGTAGAAGGAAGGAAATAATAAAAATTGGAGCAGAAATAGATGAAATATAGTCCAAAAAAAAAAAAAAAGAAAAGAAAAGATCAATGAAACTAAGGCCTATCTTTGAAAACTATAAGATGTTGTTGAAAGAAATTGAAGACTACACAAATAAATGGAAAGATATGTTGTGTTTATGCATTGGAAGAATTAATATTGTTAAAATTTCCATACTACCCAAAGCAATCTACAGCTTCACTGAAATCCCTATCAAAATACCCATGGCATTTTTCACAGAACTAGAAAAAAATAATCCTCAAATTTGTATGGAACCAAAACAACAACAACAAAAAATCAAGTAGCCAAAGAAATTTTGAGAAAGAACAAAGCTGAAGATATCATGCTCCCTGATTTCAAACTATACTGCAAAGGTAAGCAAAACAGTATGGTACTGGCACAAAAACAGACACATAGATAAATGGACCAGAATAGCAAGCCCAGGAATAATCCCATTCACATATGGTCAATTAATCTACAACATAGGAGGCAAGAATATACAATGGGGAAAAGATAGTCTCTTCAATAAGTGATGATGGGAAAAGTGGACAGCTACATGTAAAAGAATGAAACTAGACCATTTTCACACACTATTTACAAAATTAAACTCAAAATGGATTAAGGTCTTAAATGTAAGACCTGAAACCATAAAAATTCTAAAAGAACACATAGGCAGTATGCTTTTAAAAATCGATCTTACCAATTTTTTTTTGATCTGTCTCCTCAGGCAAGGGAAACAAAAGCAAAAATAAACAAATGGGGTCAAATAAAACTAAAAATCTTTGGCACAGTGAAGGAAGCTATCAACAAAACAAAAAGGCAACCTACTGAATAGGAGAATATATTTGCAAATTATATGTCTGATAAAGGGTTACTGTCCAAAATACACAAAGAATTCATACAACTCAATATCAAAAACACAAACAATGTGATTAAAAATGGACAGAGGACCTGAATAGGCATTTTTCCAAAGAAGATGTACAGTGGCCAACAGTCACATGGAAAGATGTTCAGTAGCACTAATAATCAGGGAAATGCTAATCAAACCACACTGAAATTTCACCTCATACCTGTTGGAATGGATATCATCAAAAAGATAAGAAATAACAAGTGTTGGTGAGGACGTGGACAAAAGGGAACCCTTGTACGCTGTTGGTGGGAATGTAAATTGGTACATCCACTATGGCAAACAGTATGGAAGTTCCTCAAAAAATTAAAAATATAACTAAATATGATTGGGCAAATCCTGGGTATTCACCAGAAGAAAAGAAAAACACTAACATGAAAAGATATGTGCATTCCAATGTTCATTGTAACATTATTTACAATAGACAAGATATAGAAGCCACCTAAGTGTCCATCAGATGAATAGATAAAGAAGCTGTGGTATATGTAATGGAATATTACTCAGCCATAAAAAGAATGAAACCATGCCATTTACAACAAAATGGATGGACATAGAGGGTATTATGCTAAGTGAAATAAGACAAAGAAAGATAAATACTGGGTTTTCACTTATGTGTGGACGCTAGAAGACAAAACAAATGAACAAATAGAACAGAAACAGACTCATAGATATGGTGAACAATCTAGTGGTTGTCAGAAGGGAGGGGTTAGGGGATATGTAAAGTAGATGAAATGGGCTGAAGAACTATAAACTATAATTATAAATTAACAAGTCACAGATATGTAATGTACAGCACATGGAATATAGTCAATAATATTATAATAACTTTGTATGGTGCATAATCTATAAAAATATCAAATCACTATGTTGTACACCTGAAACTAATATATTAGAATTGAACTATATTTAAAAAAAAAGAACAGTATTATAAAAAAATAATCATGTGGTCTACAGTGTTTGGAGCAGTTGTTCTTGGTGTACACACTTTTTATGTGCTTTTTAAACATACTCGGATTTTTAAGCTCCCATATACAAATAGGTATATTACAAAGTTTAATGGGCAAACTCAAGTCCTATCACATACACACACACAAATTATAGTTAAGTTTTCTCAAAGCAATCAGAAGTATATCCATTAATAGAATTCAGTAAATATCTGTTATATCAGGCAACATTCTAGGTACTAAAGATATAACATGCAGCCAAATAGATAAAAATTGCTGTCCATATGATATTTATATTATTGTAATAATAAAAATATATAAATTATATTGGATGTTAGAAGATGGTAAATATTTTGAAGATACCCAAAGGTAAACAAAGTGTGACAGTGGGGGTTGTTGAAATTTTACATAGGTTAGAGAAAATCTCACTGAGATGGTGACTTTTGAGCAAAGATGTAAAAAAGTTGAGTAGATGAGTCATGGAGATATTTTCAGGAAGGAGTATCAGTATGAACAGCAGAGGAAAAGACCCCCAGCATGTGCAGTGTGCTCAAAGAACAGAAAAGAAGGCGGAGTCCAGGAGCTGAGCATAATTGGAAGGCAGGGACTGTAGAAGAGATGAGGTCAAGTGGAAAATTTGGGGGAGACCAAGATCGTATAGAGCCTTCTAGGCTATTGTAAAGATGAGATTTTACTCTGAGTGAGATCACAAATCATTCAAAACTTTGAGCACAAGGATGATATAATCTCTTTTTAATTTTTAAAAGATCACTATCACAGGTATGTTGAGAATAGAATAGAAGGTGTAAAAAGACAGGGCTATATGTGTGGAGTCCAATTGGTTAGATAGAGGGATAATCCAGGTAAAAGCTGATGATGGTTTAACCAGAGTGTTCTCAGTGGAAGTAGTGAAAAGGAGTCACATTCTTTTTTTTTTTTTTTTTTTTTTTTAATATTTATTTATTTGGCTGAGCTGGGTCTTAGTTGAGACACAGGATTTTCGTTGCCACATGCAGGATCTTCGTTGCTGCATGTGGGCACTTTTTTTTTTTTTCTTAATTTTTATTCAAGTATAATTGCTTTACAATGTTGTGTTAGTTTCTACTGTATAGCAAAGTGAATCAGCTATACGTATAAGTATATCCAAAATAGGTAACCAATGAGAACCTACTGTATAGCACAGGAAACTCTACTCAGTGCTCTGTGATGACCTAAATAGGAAGGAAATCCAAAAAAGAGGGGATATATGCGTGCAGGATCTTTAGTTGTGGCATGCAAACTCTTAGTTGTGGCATGTGGGATCTAGTTCCCTGACCAGGGATCGAACCCAGGACCCCTGCATTGGGAGTGCAGGGTCTTGGCCACTGGACCACCAGGGAAGTCCTAAAAAGGAGTCAGATTCTTTATGTTGAATGTGGAACCAACAAAATTTCTTGATGGATTAAATGTGGTTATCTAATTTAATGTCATGGGTGTGTGACATGTACAGTTGCACAGGGCTATAAGCTCAGAAGGACCTTATGTTTGATATAATGCTTTGTTTTGCCATCTTCAAATAATTTTATCTTTCATTGTATTCATCTCTAGTAACAGGGGAAGGCAAGGATATGTGTATAGGTATTTGTAGATATGCAGAGATAAAATAAATTGGGGGGCTTTCTCTCCTGATTAATTCTATTTTCTCAGTAAAAAGGTGTGCAAGTTCATCTTTTGAAAGTGAGAATGGGGAAGCTATTAGTGATAAGGAGAGAAGAATGGAAATGATTTCAGCTCTGTTGTCCACTTCATCAGAGAAGTCTTTTCCAAGTCCCTAAAATTTTATGCTTTTTAGCACCATCTTCTTTTTTCTATATAACTTTACATTTTATTTGTATGTTTTGTGTCATATTTAACTCAAGTCTGTTTCTCCCAGTGGATTGTAAACCCTATAAGGGTAGACTTTCTTATCAATCGTTATGCTTAGCAGAGTGTTTTCCACATAGTAGACACTAAGTTAATAGCTGTTGGAGTTTAATTAGACATGTGTTTCTTGTGAAACTGTCATTTTGTGTGACCGAAATATCAGAAGAATTAAAAAAGATAATTGTTTCAAGCTTCTAAGTCCACTTTCTTCAGGATATCCAATTCTTTTCCCAGGTATTGTAAAGTCTAATCATTCTCATGTTCACATCAGGTTTCTGATTCCCTCAGAGGAAACAGAAATTGTGAGGTCTCAACTACGGAAAGTATTTTGTTTCTGTCATTCTACTTCAACACAGATGAGGAAGTAAACCCCTTTTCTTGATGTTTTATCCCTGAAATCAATTGCACAGACACTTTATGTATGTAGGATATCTTAATGGAATTATTGGTGAGAGGGTTACAGTATTTATATCAGAGTGATGCAAACAACTATAAATAGACTAATTCACTGGCCCCACTTCCATTGGAATTTTCATATTGGTCATCTATAAAGTAACAGCCTCTTACCTAGTTGTTGGCCTATTTCTATCTCCTCCTTCTGACTCATCTCTCTGTTATAATCCACCACCAAATGCCAAACCTTGGCTCTCTTTGTTTCCTTGTAATTTGTTTTCAAAGTCTTTCTGAATTTAAATGTCTTATTAAGGTACTTTCCCCACATAAACAAATTTCTAGCACATTAGGAACTGTAGGTTCAATCTGTGGAGTCATTTCATCCTACTATACTAGCATGGTATAGAAAACTAAATCTTCTTAATACTTTGTAAAAGTATATCAGTTTCTTATATCCCCACTTATATTTCAAAAATATAATCTGAAAGAAGATACTAAAATGCCAACAGAATTAGCATTTTCTGTTTTCTATTCAAGTGTTCAAATTAATTAGAGATTCATTCCATACTTCATTTAAACATGTTATTCATTCTTATAGATATCCAGAAAGGATTTGAATTGTCCTGGGAATCACTCTGCCACATCCTAGATACATGCTCCTTGAAGAAATTGCACCTTTTTTCCAGAAGGAGCCTTTAAACACAAGTACCTATACTTTAATGCTATTTTATTTTTAATTTTAGCATTCTCTTTGTGGAGCTGTTGCTACACATTGGTGGAATCTAGTCACTTTTCCGATGAAGCCAGTGGCTGTGGGCAAATTCTACCTACTACTACATAATGTAAGTTTTGCTTCTCTGTTCCTTGGTGTCATGTACTTCTTCATTTTATGACATAAGCTTTGTTACGTTGTTTTTAATTTTCTTTTGGTCAATTAAAATTTTTTCCAGCTTGGATTATTTTTTCAAATGCCCTAAGAACTCATCATCCTTTCTAATAAGATGAAATGTGAAGAGGTATTTCTTAAAACCTTTAACATTTTCCACGAAAAGAAAACTCAGTTTGCATTTAAAGCACACTTAACTGGTATTTGCCTCAGGTAGGAATATATACATAGCACTAACTTTAAGTTTATTGGAACATTTGCCTCAATATCTCTACCCAGTACTTCATGGGGGAAACTACAGTCTTTTGTTAATCTCCCTAGAATGGCTTCTGATAATAACTTCGGAGATTGTTCACAGGTTCACACTACTATTTTTGAGCTGGTTTGATCTTGTTTCTTTTCATCCTTTCTTTCAATACCAATTTAATGGTGAATGTTGATAATAAGGTTTCAACTATTTAATATGCACAATCTCAAATGCATAGAACCCAAAAATCCTTATGTCTTCTGAAAACAATGCATCCATATTTGATGAAAAATTATTAGAAATAAATTTCTACTTAATACTAGAAGAAACCAAAATATTTTAAATTCACAGCCTTTGCTAAATATGGAAACAACATGTTTACCACGTTTCTATATTAATCATACCACCTGCTATATTTCCAAGGGAGATTCCATTCACTCTTTTTTAATACAATTCTGTACATAAAGAATAAATGTACCAGAAAAAAAAGGTTGGAAAGTAAACAACAGCAGGTTACCTTTGAAATATAATACTTGAAAATTTAGTCATGAAACTTTCAGTGACCTTAATGATGATGGTGGAACTAAACGTCCCTCTGCTTTACTAAATCTACCTTTATATATAAATACATAGTTAAGACTAAAACATCTGGCCTTAACTGACTCCATTATGCTGGGATGTTGCAGGAAAAGTGATGTGATATGTATTCTTTATTGGAACTCCATGTAATACTGTGTCTTCCACTGTCATATGATAAAGTGATTCTTCCAGAAGCAGTGTATGTGTGTGTGTGTGTGTGTGTGTGTGTGTGTGTGTGTGAGAGAGAGAGAGAGAGAGAGAGGGAGAGAGAAAACCAGTGTGAACAGCTACAGATTATCTCAAGATAGCATAATATGTATCTTCTGACCAGTAGATTACATGTGGCAGCATGCACTGAGGAGGGAGAAAGACAGTGCTCCTTTGTAATGATGCCAGAGTTAAACAAATATCTACAACCAGAACTGAAACAGGAAGCTACTCCTTTAACAAGGGGAAAATACTATTCCGTTAATCAACCTACTTATTTTTAATTTAGTGTTCTCTACTTCCTTTTGTCTCTGATCCCAGTTAATATGCTTACCTGCTATGGCAGCATGTATATATTTAATTTTTTAAAAAATCTGTGCCTCTTAATGATTTTCTCTCAGCCTTTCTTTTATAATCTACCCTTAAATGGTCAAAGCTGGTTTGGAGGGCATGCAAAAATATGGACTGGCTTTTTCTGACAGATTGAAGAAGTAGTTACATGCTTTATATGTACATCAATTGTGGTACTTGTGGATAGAACAAGGTATTTTAACTTGTAAAGAGTTTGCTTAATCAGCCTTACTCCTATTTTCCTTCCATCTGTGTTTTTTCCACCTACTAAATAAAGCTCTCCCTAGCCTACCAGGGGGCACTGTATGTATGGTAGTCCATTGGTACCTTGAATTTGACAAAGAGTTCTGTCTAGTAGAGGCAAAGGAAATAACAAACTAGAATTTGGTTATTGGAACACAAAGAGGATGAGGAGACAGGAATAACCAGAGGTATTTCATAGATGCCACTGGAGGAAAATATTGCTAGAATATCCTTGGTTTCTGTTCCAGTTCATAGATATACTAAAACAATTTACCTTTTCATGGAAGACTGAGTGCATCTGTGGTTATTACAACATAAAGGGCCTAAGTAGCATGCCCTTGTTTCTATAAATGTGACAGTGGAAGCAACAGGCAAATCCTTGATTCAATTTTGGAATTATTATAAAATCTAGGTTAGATTCAAAATAAATGGAAAAATAAAATTAGTAGGTTAAGATGCTCAAGTTTGGTGAAGTTATGGTTTAAAGTGATAACTGTATTTATTTTTGCTAAACTTTGTACAATTGACCATTAAAAAGATTAAAATGTTTAATTCAGCTTTTCATCTTACCATTAAATTTTTGTGCTAAGATTTTCCATTTATTTAATAATATTCTTTTATACTGATTTAAATACCAGTTCATTAAAATATCTGTAGTACTTATGGTTTTCAATTACTGTATAGCAAAATATTTTCTTAGGAAAATTTCCACCACTGGCAGGAATACTAGATCCCACTGAATTCAAGCAAAATTGCCATTTAAAACTCCAGGATAATGTGGCTCTATATTTTTGTTTGGAACACTCTATTTTTAACCTTCTAAGGACTGATAAATTTTGCTGTATATATATAAATAAAGAAAAATAAGCTACCACTTGCAAATAACATAGACAAAATCAAACAAAAAATGACAAGCTGGGAAAATGTCTACAGCACATTATCATAGACATTAATTAAAGGGTCCTCTCTCTACCATAAAAAGATCACCTGCAAAATAACAGCTACCTTCTAACAAAATGGGAAAATGGACAAAAATTTAAAAAAACAAAAAGACATTTAAAGATGTGGAGAGATGTCCAATCTCATTATTAAAAGAGAAATATAAACAAAAACTACATTGAAATACCATTTTCACCTCTAAGATTAGCAAAAGTTCAAAAGCTTGATAACTCACACTATTGGCAATGATGCATAAAATCTATAAACATTCATTCATTGCTGGTAGAAGGGTAAATTGGCACAACCCACATGGAAAGCAAGTTGGCAGCCTCTATGAAAAGTACAAATGTACTTTTGACCCAGAAATCTTAAGAATTTGTCCTACAAATTGTAATCACTGTATAGAAAAATGACCTTCAAAATTTTATTCACTCATAGTGTTGTTTGTTATAGCACAAAATTGGGGTAGTATCCAAAAGCCAACCTAGGGCTTCCCTGGTGGCGCAGTGGTTGCGCGTCCGCCTGCCGATGCAGGGGAACTGGGTTCGCGACCCGGTCTGGGAGGATCCCACATGCTGCGGAACGGCTGGGCCCGTGAGCCATGGCCGCTGAGCCTGCGCGTCCGGAGCCTGTGCTCCGCAACGGGAGAGGCCACAACAGAGGAAGGCCCGCATACCACAAAAAAAAAAAAAAAAAAAAAAAGCCAACCTATAGAGGAATAGGTAAATATATTTTTTTGGTTATTTATACAATGGAATGCTATTTAGCTGTTAATAAATGTAAAAAGTCTTTTGTGTTCTGATATGAAGAAATCTCTGAGATATATTACATGAGAAAAAGGAAGATCCAGAACAGTGTGTCCAGTGAACTGTGGAAAAGAGAAGGGAAAAAAGCCGAAATTGTATATGCATGTATATGCATAAAACTATTTGGAAGAATAAATAAGAAGTTAAATAAAATTATATACGAAGAGAAATAAAATTAGAGGGACATTTACAACTAGGTCATCAGGGGACATTTCCATTTTCATCAGATTCTTATGCCAGTAGTAGACACTTGAGAAAATATGTAGATGGAGGAAACTATAGAGTGGATATGTTCATTCATTCATTTAACAAATGTTTATGGAGGATTTGTTATATGCTGAGCACTGGCATAGACATTAAGAATATAAACATAAATAAGACAAATTTTGTCCTCTAGAAGCTCACAATCTAAGGTTGGAAATGGAAAGACCAACCATGTATTATAATTCATTGTGATCAGTGTTAAGATATCAATATGCACAAAGTGATATGTGCACTTTGGAATACAGAAGAATAATTTTCTGAATTAGTCATCTGAATTCAAATGCCTCCTGTATGGTATATATTTTTTAAATGAAACTTTATTTAAAAAGCAGCATCTACTTGGTTCCTAATATAGTGCTTGGGACACAATTTAATAAAATTGTGTTTGTTTTGTTTTTCTCCTCCCAAAGTATAAATGCCTTTCGGATAACATTTAATTTTATTTAAAGAAACTACTAAACTTTGTGGTAGGCAGTGAAGAAAGAAAACAGAAAGAAAAGTAGCAGTGTGATGACAAAATAAATTCTTTAGTTAACCTGAAAAGAAAAAGTCTCTTAAACAAGACCTTTTAATTTTTCCTTTGACTCTCCAGTCAAATATAGAAGTATATTTATAAAGAATACTACTCAGCCTCTTAAGAGAAAATTTTCTCAAAATATACTGCAAACCACTGTCAAATTCAGAACTACTCTGTATCCTAAGGAGAATGACTGCAAATATGAAGCATTTTGCTTCATAGTCTTCATATTAGTTTGTATTTTTATGCTAATTATTTATTGGCCAACTAGGTAGATAAGGAAGAGAATATTCTCATTTTTCTTGTTAAACATCCATCAAAATTATTAGTACTGTTCTGTGTCTAGTTAATAAATGTGATGATGAAGTTAAAACTGTGCTATGATTCTCTGAAAGAGAGAAATAATCCTTCCACTCTTGGACTTCCATTCTCAGTATGTATTGTCAGCTGTTAGAAAATCACATCACATAAAGAGGCCAGAGACTTTTAGATCATGTTGTCAGTTGTTATGCTCAGCCAACAGACACCATAAACTCTATTTTACATGGAAGAGCTGGACCAATGAATACTTTGCCCTCTTGATTTTCATGGGAAACAGCTTCTCAAGAAGTCTTCTTGAGGTTAAGCTGTTCTGATTTTTTTTTTTTTGAGAACAGGTAATAATCTATTTGAATACGTTCGTGGTAAAATCCATAATTGGAACATAAGTCATTCATTAGAGTTGGCAATTCATGAGTATCAACTTAAAACAACTGACACAGATTGAATGTTTCATGTCCACAAAATGTTTGTGTGCTCCCAATATGATGACATTTTGAGGCTGGTCTTTAGAAGGTGATGAAATCATGAGGGTGGCTTCTGAATGGGGTTAGTGCTTTTAAAAAGAGACCCCAGAGAGGGCAGACAGCAGAAGCAAGAACTAGAATTCTGCAGCCTGTGGAATGAAAACCACATTCATAGAAAGATAGACAAAATGAAAAGGCAGAGGACTATGTACCAGATTAAGGAACAAGATAAAACCCCAGAAAAACAACTAAATGAAGTGGAGATAGGCAACCTTCCAGAAAAAGAATTCAGAATAATGATAGTGAAGATGATCCAGGACCTCAGAAAAAGAATGGAGACAAAGATTGAGAAGATGCAAAAAATGTTTAACAATGACCTAGAAGAATTAAAGAACAAACAAACATAGATGAACAACACAATAACTGAAATGAAAAATACATGTGAAGGAATCAATAGCAGAATAACTGAGGCAGAAGAATAAATAAATGACCTGGAAGAAAGAAGGGTGGAATTCATTGGCACAAAAAAAATAAAGAAAAGGAATGAAAAGAAATGAAGACAGCCTAAGAGACCTCTGGGACAACATTAAATGCACCAACGTTCACATAATAGAGGTCCCAGAAGGAGAAGAGAGACAGAAATGACCTGAGAAAATATTTGAAGAGATTATAGTCGAAAACTTCCCTAACATGGGAAAGGAAATAGCCACCCAAGTCCGGGAAGCGCAGAGAGTCCCAGGCAGAATAAACCGAAGGAGAAACATGCCGAGACACATACTAATCAAACTGACAAAAATTAAAGACAAAGAAAAATTATTGAAAGCAACAAGGAAAAAATGACAACATACAAGGGAACTCCCATAAGGTAAACAGCTGATTTCTCAGCAGAAACTCTACAAGCCAGAAAGGAGTGGCATGATA
>NC_041214.2:123625963-123657847 GCF_002837175.3 Physeter macrocephalus
AAATGGTAATAGGAACATACATATTGATAATTACCTTAAATGTGAATGGATTAAATTCTCCAACCAAAAGACACAGGCTCGCTGAATGGATACAAACACAAGACCAATATATTTACTGTCTACAAGAGACCCACTTCAGACCTAGGGACACATACAGACTGAAAGTTAGGGGATGGAAAATGATATTCCATGCAAGTGGAAAACAAAAGAAAGCTGGAGTAGCAATACTCATATTAGATAAAATAGACTTTATAGATCACATCTTGAGTCACAAATCAAGCCTTGGTAAATTTAAGAAAATTGAAATCATATCAGGCATATTTTCTGACCACAGCGCTATGAGATTAGAAATAAATTACAGAGAAAAAAACGTAAAAAACACAAACACATGGAGGCTAAAAAATACGTTACTAAATAACCAAGAGATCACTGAAGAAATCAAAGAGGTGATCAAAACATACCTAGAGACAAATGACAATGAAAACACGATGATCCAAAACCTATGGGATGCAGCAAAAGCAGTTCTAAGAGGGAAGTTTATAGCAATACAATCCTACCTCAAGAAACAGGAAAAATATGAAATAAACAATCTAACCTTGCACCTAAAGAAACTAGAGAAAGAAGAACAAACAAAACCCAAAGTTAGCAGAAGGAAAGAAATCATAAAGATCAGATCAGAAATAAATGAATAAGAAATGAAGGAAATAATAGCAAAGATCAATAAAACTAAAAGCTGGTTCTTTGAGAATATAAATAAAATTGATAAACCTTTAGCCAGACTCATCAAGAAAAAGAGGGAGAGGACACATCAATAAAATGAGAAGTGAAAAAGAAGTTACAACAGCCACTGCAGAAACACAAAGCATCATAAGGGACTACTACAAGCAACTCTGTGCCAAGAAAATGGACAACCTGGAAGAAATGGACAAATTCTTAGAAAGGTATAACAACCCAAGACTGAACCAGGAAGAAATAGACAATATGAACAGACCAATCACAAGTAATGAAATTGAAACTGTGATTAAAAATCTTCCAACAAACAGAAGTCTGGGACCAGATGGCTTCACAGGTGAATTCTCTCAAACATTTAGAGAAGAGTTAACACCCACCCGTCTCAAACTCTTCCAAAAAATTGCAGAGGAAGGAACACTCCCAAACTCATTCTAAGAGGGCACCATTATCCTGATATGAAAACCAGACAGAGATACTACAAAAAAAGAAAATTACAGGCCAATATCACTGATGAATATAGATGCAAAAATCCTCAGCAAAATGCTAGCAAACAGAATCAAACAAAACATTGAACGGATCATACACCATGAGCAAGTGGGATTTATCCCAGGACTGCAGGCATTCTTCAATATATGCAAATCAGTCAATGTGATACACCATATTAACAAATTGAAGAATAATTACCATATGATCGTCTCAATAGATACGGAAAAAGCTTTTGACAAAATTCAACAACTATTTATGATAAAAACTCTCCAGAAAGTGGGCATAGAAGGAACCTACCTCAACATAGTAAAGGCCATATATGACAAACCCACAGCAAACATCATTCTCAATGGTAAAAATTGAAAGCATTTCCTCCAAGATCAGGATATCCACTCTCACCACTGTTATTCAACATAGTTTTGGAAGTCCTATCCACGTCAATCAGAGAAGAAAAAGAAATAAAGGATTAAAAATTGGAAAAGAAGAAGTAAAAGTGTCACTTTGTCAATGACATGATATGATACATTGAAAATCCTAAAGAAGCCACCAGAAAACTACTAGAGCTAATCCATGAGTTTGATAAAGTTGCAGGATACAAAATTTATGCAGAGAAATGTCTTGCATTTCTACACAGTAACAACAAAAGATCAGAAAGAGAAATTAAGGAAACAATCCCATTCACCATTGCAACAAAAAGAGTAAAATACCTAGGAATAAACCTACCTAAGGCAGTCAAAGACCTGTACATAGAAAACTATAAGACACTGATGAAAGAAATAAAAAATGACACAGATGGAGTGATATACCATGTTCTTGGAATGGAAGCATCAATATTGTAAAAATGATTATACTACTCAAAGCAATCTACAGATTCAGTGCAATCCCTATTAAATTACCAATGGCATTTTTTACAGAGCTAGAACAAAAATATCTTAAAATTTGTATGGAGACACAAAAGACACTGAATAGCCAAAGCAATATTGAGGGAAAAAATTGGAGCTGGAGGAATCAGACTCCCTGACTTCAGACTATACTACAGAGCTACAGTAATCAAGACAATATGGTACTGGCACAAAAACAGAAATATAGATCAATGGAACAGGATAGAAAGCCCAGAGATAAACCCACGTACCTATGGTCAACAAATCTATGACAAAAGAGGCAAGGATATACAATGGATAAAAGACAGTTTCTTCAATAAGTGGTGCTGGGAAAACTGGAAAGCTACATGTAAAAGAATGAAATTAGAACACTCCCTAACTAAACAAATGGGACCTAATGAAACTTAAAAGCTTTTGCACAGCAAAGGAAACTATAAACAAAAAGACAACCCTCAGAATGGGAGAAAATATTTGCCAACGAATCAACAGACACAGGATTAATCTCCAAAATATATAAACAGCTCATTCAGCTCAATATTCAAAAAACAAACAACCCAATCAAAAAATGGGCAGAAGACCTAAATAGACATCTCTCCAAAGAAGACATGCGGATGGCCAAGAAGCACATGAAAAGCTGCCCAACATCACTAATTATTAGAGAAATTCAAATCAAAACTGCAGTGAGGTATCACCTCACACTGCTTAGAATGGACATCATCAGAAAATCTACAAACAATAAGTGCTGGAGAGGGTGTGGAGAAATGGGAACCCTCTTGCACTGTTGGTGGGAATGTAAATTGATACAGCCACTATGGAGAACAGAATGGAGGTTCCTTAAAAAACTAAAAATAGAATTACCATATGACTCAGCAATCCTACTGCTGGGCATATACACAGAGAAAACCATAATTCAAAAAGACACATGCTCCCCAATGTTCATTACAGCACTATTTACAATAGCCAAGCCATGGAAGCAACCTAAATGCGCATCAATAGATGAATGAATAAAGAAGATGTGGTACATATATACAGTGGAGTATTACTCAGCCATAAAAAGGAATGAAATTGGGTCATTTGTAGAGATGTGGATGGACCTAGAGACTGTCATACAGAGTGAAGTAAGTCAGAAAGAGAAAAACAAATATCGTATATTAACGCATATATGTGGAATATGGGATAATGGTACAGATGAACCAGTTTGCAAGGCAGAGATAGAGACATCGACGTAGGGAACAAATGTATGGACTCCAAGGGGGGAAGGTGGGGGGGTGGTAAAAAAAAAGAGACCCCAGAGAACTCCCTTGTCCCCTTCTGCCATGTGAGGATACAGCAAGAAGATGGCCATCCATGAACCAGGAAGCAGGCTCTAACCAGATCCTGAATCTGCTGGTACCTAATCTTGAACTTCCCCACCTTCAGAGCTGTGAGAAATAAATTTCTGTTGTTTATAAGCCACCAAGTCTCTGGGATTCTGTGATAATATACCAGATAGACTAACAGTCTTACAAGAAGAATCTTGAAGGCTCTGCACATGTCCATTTTATCAGAGATTTATATTATGCCATATGGTACATGTTAAAATACTGGCGATACCTCAAAGGCAATTCATTATTATGTCTGATACTCAGTTCTACTGTCAGTACCTACCGGCTTATATGGTCATCTCTTTTTACACTTTGACTTGATTCTATTCTCTATCAGTTCTGCTTCTTAGTGGTAAGTGACATCTCAACCATTTCTTAATGTGTGCAGAATTGCAGTAAATAATATTTTTATATTTGGCAAAATTGCAAGCAGAAAGGAAAATTACATAATACAATTCTATGAAAATCTTCAGTTGCAGCATAGTGTAGTGAGTTTTTGCTTTTTTGACTACCCAGTATCCACTTACTCTGTCTTGGTAAGAACACCCTGGCTTCCTTTGGAATTCACATCTGTTCTTTTGGCCTTTGTGTTTAGTTATATTCATAGCACTTCCTTGGTAAGCATCAGTCAATCAGTCAATCAATCATCTCCATTCTAAAGTGTCCTATATTGTTCAAAGTGTTTTACAATTTATAGTGGGAGTCAGACATAAGTGGGTTATATGCAAATTATGTAAACTGTGGGAGCATAGAGGAAGGAAGTGTAATTTGACCATAGGGGGACAGAAGAGATTATCATTCAGAATTCATCGGAGACTATCTCCCTGTTGCTTTGGTACAGTGTATGTTGTTTCTTCAGTAATGTCCTACTTTCCAGTCTATAACTTTGTGGGTAGTGATGATAGCAGTGGCCAGTCTCCACATTCCAGTGTTCAATCGTTCACTTCTTACAAAATTGAGAGGAAATTTGTCTAGTTTTTATCCTTGGATCAGGAAAAAAAGAAGTTGCCTTAAATATCTTGCATATCTGTATTTTATTGGTAAAATTGATTGATATCCAGAATACTCATTGCACACTCTTTTGGGAAATTCACTTTTTAGCTTTCAGAACTTTATGATTCAGGACGACATTTGAAGCAGGTGGGCATGAAAGCTGAGTGCAAGTCAATCATAACTGACACAGGGAAGTATTGAAAACATCTACATCTGGTATATTTGACCACAAATTCAGCATAGATCTTTAAATTTTGAAATGTTGCTTTGACCACAGCATCACCCTAGACTTGAAGAAGAGAGATTAGAGGAGGAAAACATATGTCCAAAGTGGGTGAAGAGCTTCATCTCACTGTGTATGGCTCGTCTTGAATCCTGAGAATTTTTATTTCCTGAAAATGTGTTCTTTGTTTCCCTATTTCCAAATAGAATTATATTTTAATGGTTTTTCTATCTGGTTATGCTTATTAGTGCTCTGCAATATCTTTTATCAGAACAGTATTTCCACAGGATCTTAATATGTGCTCTGTGAGATAAAAGGTCCTGTGTTCAAGTAAATTTAGGGCATCTTATGTCTATATCCAAGAATTATTTCCCTCCTCAGATTTCTCCACAATTTAATCCATCTCTAGCTGCTGCTTATCCAGTTACCTAAGGGTAAAAATGTCAAAACTATTTTATAAGGACAATTTTCTTACTCCTTTTATATTGCTTTCACTATAGCCCACACGTTTTGATAAAATGCATCCATCCCCAGCACACAAGTGATCAGTAAGACTTCAAGAGTCCTTTGAACACCTCTGCTAGTTTTAGACTTGACTCATATATGTATATATTTGTTATGTGTGTGGAAAAGAGCCCACCTCTAATTGCCTAGGTGATATATTCTGTGCCAAGGTGGATGCTTGTATATAAACTTAATATTTTTGTTAGGTGATTAAAATTAAGGTAATAAATATCTATAGGGCATGTCATAGAGTTTTGTTTTTGGAAAAAAAAATTAAGTGTGAATTATGTAAACATTTTTATTTTAAGTGGGTAAAAAAAAAAATTTAGACAAAGTGACCCCCAAATGATAGTATCGGGAGATGATGTTCCAGGGATTTCTTTTTTTTTTTTTTTTGATGTGTTGTATTTTTATTTATTTATTTATTTTTATTTTTAACATCTTTATTGGAGTATAACTGTTTTACAATGGTGTGTTAGTTTCTGCTTTACAACAAAGTAAATCAGTTATACATATGTTCCCACATCTCTTCCCTCTTGCATCTCCCTCCCTCCCACCCTCCCTATCCCACCCCTCTAGGTGGTCACAAAGCCACTAGCTATCTAATTTACATTTGGTAGTGCATATATGTCCCTGCCACTCTCTCACTTCGTCACAGCTTACCCTTCCCCCTCCCCATGTCCTCAAGTCCATGCTCTAGTAGGTCTGTGTTTTATTCCTGTCCTACCACTAATCTCTTCATGACATTTTTTTTTCTTAGATTCCATATATATGTGTTAGCATACGGTATTTGTTTTTCTCCTTCTGACTTACTTCACTCTGTATGACAGACTCCAGGTCTATCCACCTCATTACAAATAACTCAGTTTCATTTCTTTTTATGGCTGAGTAATATTCCATTGTATATATGTGCCACATCTTCTTTATCCATTCATCTGTTGATGGACAGTTAGGTGGCTTCCATGTCCTGGCTATTGTAAATAGAGCTGCAATGAACATTTTGGTACATGAGTCTTTTTGAATTATGGTTTTCTCAGTGTATATGCCCATTAGTGGGATTGCAGGGTCATACGGTAGTTCTATTTGTAGTTTTTTAAGGAACCTCCATTCTGTTCTCCATAGTGGCTGTATCAATTTACATTCCCACCAGCAGTGCAAGAGTGTTCCCTTTTCTCCACACCCTCTCCAGCATTTATTGTTTCTAGAGTTTTTGATGATGGCCATTCTGACCGGTGTGAGATGATATCTCATTGTAGTTTTGATTTGCATTTCTCTAATGATTAATGATGTTGAGCATTCTTTCATGTGTTTGTTGGCAATCTGTATATCTTCTTTGGAGAAATATCTATTTAGGTCTTCTGCTCATTTTTGGATTGGGTTGTTTGTTTAATTGATATTGAGCTGCATGAGCTGCTTGTAAATTTTGGAGATTAATCCTTTGTCAGTTGCTTAATTTGCAAATCTGTATATCTTCTTTGGAGAAATGTCTATTTAGTTCTTCTGCCCATTTTTGGATTGGGTTGTTTGTTTTTTTGTTATTGAGCTGCAAGAGTTGCTTATAAATTTTGGATATTAGTCCTTTGTCAGTTGCTTCGTTTGCAAATATTTTCTCCCATTCTGAGGGTTGTCTTTTGGTCTTGTTTATGGTATCCTTTGCTGTGCAAAAGCTTTTAAGTTTCATTAGGTCCCATTTGTTTTTTTTTGTTTTTATTTGCATTTCTCTAGGAGATGGGTCCAACAGGATCCTGCTGTGATTTATGCCATAGAGTGTTCTGCCTATGTTTTCCTCTAAGAGTTTGATAGTGTCTGGCCTTACATTTAGGTCTTTAACCCATTTTGAGTTTATTCTTGTGTGTGGTGTTAGGGAGTGTTCTAATTTCATACTTTTACATGTAGCTGTCCAGTTTTCCCAGCACCACTTATTGAAGAGGCTGTCTTTTCTCCACTGTATATCCTTCCCTACTTTATCAAAGATAAGGTGACCATATGTGTGTGGGTTTATCTCTGGGCTTTCTATCCTGTTCCATTGATCTATATTTCTGTTTTTATGCCAGTACCATACTCCAGGGATTTCACCATTACCATGCAGACCAGGCCTTTTGAGTTAATAACATGTTTGATAAGCAAACATGCTTTGCGAGCTGGAGGTAATATATCCTAGAAAGATTTGGAGATGAAAACTCTTCTCTTCTAACACATTTGCTTGTACTGCAGGATAATAACCTAGAAACTCCTTATCCTCTCTAGGAAGAGAACTCCTTAATGAATAAAATCTCTTTCTCTGGAGGCAGGGATAGGCAGCTGTATTAGCAGTCCCATATAAAACTAATCAGCCAGTTTTGTGTTTCCTCTCCTGTAGTGCAACCCCCTGCATGCACAGGTAAACAACTGGCTCTCATCCTTTGGCACTTTAGAAAGTGGGGGGAATGGCTTCACCTGCTGATTTTGCTGAGAGTAAAATCCTCTGGCTCAGGGGTCTTGTGTTTTGTTAATATAGGTACATGAAATTGTAGCAGGCTAATTTGCTAGCTTACAAGCAGGGTAAAATCTTAGACCCTTTGTAGAGTCTGTGTTATCGGAATACTTCAAAGATCTATTTGGTGCTCATGCCTCTTTCTCACTGTGGATGAGCTGGGGCATTCTCTATAGCGTCCTCACTCAAGTAAATAATAAAGAGCATAGTATAGAGCTTAGCCCCCAGGAATGATAGTCACTTTCACTCTCATTTTATTGGTCACAGTAGGGCAGGGAAGGTAGTCAGAAAGGTAGGTAGTCAGGAAAATTTAGTGAACAGAACTAATGTTTACTACAGATAATTAATTGACAAAGGGAATAGATCTTATTGAAGGTCTTTGGGCAAAATAAGATACAACATGTTGGGAAAATGTGAGGTCCTCCTTTTGGAATCAATTAAGTAAATTCATAAGTTCAGAGTGAAAGAGTCATAGTTTAGCAGCAAAGAATCAGGATTTTTATTCCTTCTTCAGTATTCAAAATGAGGATGCCATTTCCAAAAGTGAAGATGACATTTAATATTTAAGTAACAACAGAACATTTATAATAAAGGAGCCACCTGTCAGAATGGTTGTGAACCAAAAGATAAATAACAAGTGTTGGCAAGGATGTGAAGAAAAGGAAAGCCTAGTACACTGTTGATGGGACTATAAATTAGTACACCACTATGGAAAACAGAAGATAGCGAGATTCCTCAGAAAATTAAAAATAAACTACCGTAGGTTCCAGCAATTCCACTCCTGGGTGTTTATCCAAAGAAAATGAAAATACTAATTCAAAAAGATATACAATCCACAGTGTTCATAGTAGCATAATTTACAATAGCCAAGATATGGATAAGTGCCCATCAAGAGATGAATGGATAAAGAAGAGGTGGTGGTTTATATATACAATGGAATATAATTCAGCCATAAAAAAAGAATGAACTCTTGCCATTTGCAACAACATGGAGGGATCCAGAGGGTATTATACTTAGTGAAATTAGTCAGAGAAAGATAATTACTGTATGTTTTCACTTTTATGTAGAATTTAAAATACAAAATGAAACACAAGGACAAATATAACAAAACAGAAACACATTCACAGATACAGAGAACAAACTGGTGGTTACCAGAGGGGAAGGCTTGGTGAGATGGTCAAGGCAGGTGAAGGGGATTATGAGGTACAAACTGCCAGTTATTAAATAAATAAGTCAGGGATGTAATGTACAGTACAGGGAATGTAGTCAATATTTTATAATAACTTTGGGTATATATTCTATAAAAATATTAAATCACTATGTTGTATACCTGAAACATATAATATTGTGAGTTCACTATACTTCAATAAATTAAAAATATAAAAATAAAAAGGAGCCACATTTATCCAACTATGCCAGAAGCATCTATTTCTGTTCTAAACACCACAAATTAGGAGGGCCTGAGGTATACCAGAGTTTGATGAAGAAATTCAAAATAGTTTAACACACATATATATAGTACTCACTCTATACTGTTTTATACTTAATACTGTTCTAAGCATTTTGCAAATGATAACAACCCTAAGATGTAGGCATTTTCATTAACTCTAATTTACAGAAGACTTAACTGAGGCACAGATAAATTATCCTGTTGCTTTAGACCACACAGTTAATGAGTGGAGGGATGCCCAGATTTTAATCAAGGCAATATGGCTCCAGAGTCTGTGCTCTTAAATAACCTACAATACTATAAGGATGTCTTTTGCTTCACTTGAAAATAAAATAATTTTTGGTACTTATTTGCAGTATTCAAATACTGAGCCACTGACTTGTAGAAGAAAGTCTGTCTTGATTCAGTATGTCACTAGTGTTCAAATTGAAGAGCATGGGTGGAGGCATATTTGGGCTTAAAATATAAATAAATCTTCTAAGTCAGATGATTATAAAATTTTATATAGAAGGTAATGATTTATATATCAGAGCAGTTGTCATACTCACGCTGAATTACCACTGATTCTACAGATAGAATTAGCATGGTTACTGATATTAATTAACATGAATTCTCATTTATAAAGAAGTAAATGTCTAGTTGGTCCTGGTTGAGATATAGACCATCTCCCCTATTTTATTCCTCCCTTTACACACACACCATGTATTAAAGTCCAGGTTGTTTATGTGTTCAGTATGTTCATGTTCATCGATTTACTCTTCTTTTCGTCCATGAAGGTTAATTTTGTGATTCTGTAAGAAAAATTCCATCCAATAACTGTTTTCCTAGTAAGCTTAGCCCTGTACTCAACATATAGGCCTGGATTAAAAATGCTTTTCTTTTGTTTTCCCCTTTTTTGTTTCTGTAACTACACAGTGTTATTCTGAACAGCTTCTCAAACTTTGGTAACAATGCTCTAAAGCACAGGAATTTTCTTCAAAAGCAGAGCCTGGAAAGGATCTATAGCTATAATTTATCAATTAGACAGACACTGGCAAAGAACCAGTCAGAGTTTTTATGGAGAACTCTGTACGTAAAAATTGAATTGGAAAGGAATTGAAAGAAATACTAAAACACAGAAAAATCATGTACATAAAGTTCAAATCTACATGCTATAGTTGAAATTTTAAGAACTTTGACAATTATATAATTTTTCTGAATATAGATTTTAAAAGGTATGAAGACATAAGTGACTTTTTTTTTAAAGAATGAAAAAATATGAAATTAATATATATTCAAAGTGATGGTCTTCTACAAAATAAATTCCTATTTTTAAAATCACAACAGCGGAAGGAAAGAACTGTAAACATTGCGGTCCTTCTGGAATATTCATTTGGTTTCTATACGTTTCATTGGTACACTCATTTTTTTTTTTTTTAACATCTTTATTGGAGTATAACTGTTTTACAATAGTGTGTTAGTTTCTCCTTTACAACAAAGTGAATCAGTTATACATATACATATGTTCCCATATCTCTTCCCTCTTGCGTCTCCCTCCCTCCCACCCTCCCTATCCCACCCCTCTCATGGATAAGTGACCTTTTTAAAGAAATTTGTGAAGTTAACTGTGAACTAGCTCTTCTGTTCTCTGCCACGAGAAAGTTCCCTTGCCACACACAAAATTGCAGTGGCTAAAAAGGTTAAAGAAAATTTGTAAAATGCTTTAGTTTGAATTCTTAATGATATCATACTCAAAAGCATGAACTTGACTCATGCACCATTCTCTTACCACAGTTTCTTTTACATCACATTCACTTTCCATTATAACTGAATTCTATTCCTTGAAATAGTCAAAGTTTTCAACTAAACTGTGTAGACAGGTTCCATTTTACCCAAAGGAAATCTTGCAAAACACTATTTGGAACTCTCTGCTCACAGAAAACATAAAGACAAGTCTCTCATTGGGCTATATATGTTTCTCTTGCTAGAAAAGACACAATCTTTAAAGATTGTATTGCTTATTTTAATCAGAAAAATAAACAAATAACATTGCAGGTTTATATCAACCACAAAGAAATGTGCTTGGTATCATTTATGACCTAGGGTCTCTGCCTATGTTACAGTCAAAGCCTCTGTAGGAAATATATGGAGTAGTATGTACAGAGTCTCAACACAAATAAACCCTATGATGAGAAAATTCACTGCCATAGATAGATAGATAGATAGATGAAACAAAAGAAATGTGAATGTATGTTCACCAAAAGGTATGTATATGAATATTCCTAGGAACACTATTCATAATAGACATTGACTGGAATCAACATAAATATCCATTGACAATGCAGTTATTAAATGAATGAATAAATAAATACATATGTAAAAAACTCCAACAGATTGAAATCCTTTAAAGTATGGGCATTAACAAAATATTGCTATCAGACACAGTAAACATAAACCTTCTAAACATAAATAAACTTTAGTGAAAGAAGCCAGACACAATAGAGCACATACTTTATGATTCAATTTAGGTAAAGTTCAACAACAGGCAAAACGAACCTATGGTTAGTCAGGAGAATGGTTGATGTTTATCTTGAGAGAATTTTGAAGACACTATTTCATAGCCTTCTATATTCCTATATTGCTATTGAAATAGCTGATAAGAGGGAACAGATGAGAGGACCTCTGAATATAGTTAATGTTCTATATCCATATCTGGGTGATGATAACATAGATGAATTCTGTTTGTCTAAATTTATTGATTTGGACACTTAGGATTTATCTTCTTAGGGTATGTTTTACTTCATATACTAAAAATTATAATCACGTATAATTGATAAAGTTAAAAACTCATTTTTCTTCCTCCTTCCATATACATCTACTGTTCTGAATTTGGAGACTGTGATTTCCATAAAGATTTTTATACTCTTGGTATATATAGACAAACAGGTATAGATCTAAAAGTAATATGTAGTGCTTTTGGGATTTTTTTAAAGCATTTTATATAAATAAAACTATGTGCAATTTTAAAATGTTTTATTCAATACATTTTGAAATGTGTTCATATACATATATTTGTATATTTTTAATTCATTTTAATTACTTATGGTTTTTCATTGGTAAACTATACCTAATGTATTTATCTCTTTTCTTCTTATAGACATTTAGGCCATTTAGAATGTTTCCTTACTATTATGATATTGCATTGCACATTCTTGAACATGAGTATCCATGGATTTACCATAGTAAAGATATTTAGAAATCCTGGGCCATAGGCTACCACATTTTAAACTGTTCAGGCTTTATAAATTTATCTCTAAAGATGTTATTTCAAGTCACATATTTTAAAATATTTAGACTGAAATTATTATGATCCCCCATCCTTAACATTAAGTAGTACATTCTTCACTAGAGGTCCTTTCTCTAAGTAATTTCTGAGGATACAAAGAATGATTACATAACGGGTTGGTAATCTTCCATCTTGCACTCCTGCTGTTGAGTTACTTCTCTAATGGTTCTCTTGCTCTTTGTTGCCCTGGAGATCAGATCTCCAGAACTACTAGATGAACAACACGTCCTCAGACCTCATTGTTCTCCTTCTTAGAGCTTTCCCGTACTGTACCTAGAGCCATCCTTTCCTGAAGACATTTTGTTTAGAAATTTTTGTGGGGAAATTTTTCTCTCTCTCAATCCCAAATACATTCCATTTGTAGGGCCAAATATATTCCAGAACAATTGGTGAAGGGCAGATTTACTGTCTTGCCCTAAGCCCCTGTGAAATAATCATAATGTAAACTGATGTGGTTCACATGGCCTGAGCTACTAAATGTTTTCTATAGTTATTTATTTTATAGATATTTATTTAATTAGCTTATGAAATAATAAAATGAATGAAATAGGAATCATCTGCTGATAAGTCTCTATATTTGTTTTTCTTTTTTAAACAAACTGTCCTGTTTCTTTAACCAGTTCAAAAAATTTTTGTCCATGTGTAGTAGGCAGAGGTTTGCCTGTAATTTTTCATTTTGTTTCATGGATTTTCTTCTTTTGTTGTTGTTGTTGAATGTTGTATGATTTTTAATCAATATTTTACTAGAATGTGTGTGCCCAGATTTTACTCCTACTGTTAGACATATATTTCCTTTATTGCAGGGGTAAATATAAATGAATGTATATATAATTTTTCATAAATGAATGAATGTGACCATAATGTAGCTATTCATGGACTCTTTAAAGCAGCTTTGTTGTATTTTATTTTGTCTTTTTACTGACAGTCACCACTCCCTGGGTTTATTTCAATTATACCTATATTCCTTATCCACTCCAATACCCTAGTAAAACAATGACAACCTTGTATATATCTTTTCATATTTACCTCATACTCATATCATCACACAGATAACATACACACAATCTTGCCACAGATATATAGCCTTTTGATCAATTTTTTATATAATTTTCTTTTATGCTCTCTATTCTATATCTTGCCACTCTCCAATTTCCATAAGTTTAATATCCATTGTTCTCTTTCAGTGATTAAGTTGCCTCCATCTGTTCATGCAGGACCTCAGTCCAGAATTAGTTTGGATCTCTCAGCAGTTTTGGTATCTTGCCCCATGATACCTAAGATTTGGTCTCTATGATCAAGTGAGGTTTAGTTCATTTCCTGAGAAATATGAGATTATGTCCTCCCAACAACCTAAATCCCCAAAATGTTACAATATCCATCCCATGTAACAGTTGGCATTAGTATTTTTCAGCTCCTTTTTCAGTAGAGACACTGTATACCAGGCTCCAGTTCAATCAAGGATTCCAGCTCTAGTCTACCATATAAAATGAATCACTTTTAGTCATTCTAACCTTGCAGGAGTGAACTTCTAACTACTACTGCCTGATCCTGGATTCAGAATCCCATAGATCTTCAGATACAGTGTTGTTACTCCCTCAAGATTTTCTTCCATTTGTTTTTGTCTATGGGGATATAGCTTCTTCAAGCTGACCTCATTTTTCGTTTGTTTCATTTTTTATATTTTATTTATTTTCATACTATGTTCAAAGCAGAAGGCATGCATCAAAGGAATAACTTCTGTACTGACATGAGTGGGGACTTCTGTGTACTTTCTGATAGTTACTTTCCCTCTCCTATGTAGCTTTTAAAATCTTTATTTTAATGTTCTGCAATTTTGTGGTTATGTTCTGTAGTCTGTGATTTTGTTACTCATTACACTGGTTATTCCGTGGACTTGTTAAACCTTAAGATACATTTACTTCAGTTTGGAATAACATAATTGTTCTATTTACTTCTTATTTTGCTCCCCCTTATTTTCCTTGATCTCTCTTTCTGGAATTCCTGTTAGCTGAAATTTGGGTCTCCTTGATTGGTATACTAATTGCAAACACATGTTTTACTTTCCTTTATATCCCCCATCATTATCTTTATGTTCTACATTCCATATGATTTCCTAGACTTTCCTAGATTTATTTTCAAAAGTTTGAATTGCATTTTTATATTTGGTGATCATATTTTATCTTTCATGAGCTCATTTGTGTAATGTGAATTCTCTTTTTGTAGTGTACTCTTCCTGTTTCACATATACAGGATCTTCTCTTATTTGTTAATTGAATTAATATTTTAAAAACATTTAGAACAGTGCCTGCCACAGATTAAGCAACATATAAGTATTAGTCAAATCAATAAACAATCCAATAAATACAAGTATGTTGGCAGAATTTTTTAAAATATGCTTCTTTATATGATCTCTTAGCTTCTTCTCAGTTCATTTTATTGATTTTCTTCCTTTCTTCCTCCCACCATCCCTCCTTCTCTTCTCTTCTCTTCTCCCCTTCCCTTCCCTCCCCTCCTCTCCTCTCCTTTCCTCTCTCTCCTTTCAAACGACATCCTAAAACACTGCTAAACATTGATTGCCTAGTAATACTGAAAGTATAAAACCAAAAATATTATGAAATGTGCAAGATTTATTGACAAAGTAAATGGATTGTAAGAAAAATTTTACTTGGAGAACATTCAAGTGTCATTATTTTTACTTTTGTTTTCTTGGAGTCATTTACATTTCATGAGAATGATTGAGTACCCTTGTCTGGCAGTAGGGTAGAGTGTGGAAACACGTTTATGAAAGTCTTGAGGTATCATTGTGTAGAATGCATTTGTTTACTGCACACTACACTTCACCATCATCTGTTATACTGGAACCTAAATAGAGTGCCATTCTTTTGCTCCAATATCTTTAAAGAGTGAAATTGTCCATCATTTTCTGAAGTTAGAGAAGTGTCATTACCTGCCTCCTCAAAATAGAACTGGTGCCTAGATAATGTATTTTTATTAAATGGCCTTTGAACCGATAATTTAATTTTTTATTCCAGTTTTATTGAGATATAATTGACATATAGCACTGTATAAGTTTACAGTGTACATCATAATGATTTGACTTAATATATATTATGACATGATTATCACAATAAGTTTACTGAACATCCATCATCTCATATAGGTACACAATTAAAGAAATAGAAAAATATTGTTTTTTGTGATGAGAACTTAGGATTTACTATGTTAACAACTTTCATATATAACATACTGCAGAGTTAATTATATTTCTCATGTGTACATTACATCCCTAGGACTTATAACTGGAAGTTTGTTCCTTTTGACTGCCTTCATCCAGTTCCTCCTCCACTCCTCTCCACCCCTGCCTATGGTAACCACAAATCTGGTCTCTTCTATGAGTTTGTTTGTTGGCTTATTTGTGTTTGAAGTGTAATTGACCTACAACACTATGTTAGTTCCTGTTACACAACATAGTGATCCAATACTTCTGTACATTTCAAAATTATCACTATGATAATTCTAGGTAGCACGTGTCAGTATACAAAGATGTTACATAGTATTGACTGCACATTTCATACCCATGACTCATTAATTTTGCAACTGGAATTTTGACCCTCTTAATATCCCTCATGTAATCATTTCCTCCCCCCACCTACCTCCCCTCTAGCAACCACTAGATTGTTCTCTGTATCTATAACTCTGTTTCTGTTTTGTTATGTTTGTTTATTTGTTTTGTTTTGTAGACTCCACATGTAAGTGAAATCATACAATATTGGTCTTTCTCTGTGTATTTCACTTATCCACTTTCTCATAAATTGCAAGATTTCATTCTTTTTTATGGTAGTGTAATATTCCATTGTGTGTATGTATGTGTGTATATACATATATGTATGTATACAAAACATGTTTATCCATTCACCTATCAATGGGCATTTAAGTTGCTTCTTTATCTTGGCTATTGTAAATAATGCTGCAGTGAACACAGGGTTGCGTATATCTTTTCTGATTAATGTTTTCTTTTTCTTTGGATAAATGCCCAGGCATGGAATTTCTGAATCAAGTGTGGTAGTTCTATTTTTAACTTTTTGAGGAATGTCCATAATCTTTTCCAAAGTGGCTGCACCAATTTACATTCCCACCATCAGTGCATGAATTTTCCCTTTTATCCACATCCTTGCCAGCAGTCCTTATTTGTAGTATTTTGGATAATAGTCATTCTGACAGTCATGCAGTGATATCTCATTGTGGTTTTGATTTGCATTTCCCTGATGATTAGTGATGTTGAGCATCTTTGCATGTGCCTGTTGGCCATCTGTATATTTTCTTTGTAAAAGTGTCTATTCAGATTCTCTGCCCGTTTTTTAATTGGGTTGTTTGTTTTTTTGATGTTAAGTTGTATAAGTTCTTTGTACATTTTGGATATTAACCACTTATCGATATACTGTTTGCAAATATCTTCTCTCATTCAGTAGGTGGCTTTCATTTTGTTGACAGTTTCCTTTACCGTGCAAAATCTTTCTAGTTTAATGTCATCCCATTTGTTTATTTTTCTTTTGTTTCCCTTGTCTAAGCATACATATCCAGAAAATATTATTCTGTCCAATACCAAACAGCATATTGCCTCTGCTTTCTTTTAGAATTTTTATTGTTTCAGATTTTATATTTAAGTATTTAATCCATTTTGAATTTATTTTTGTGCATGATGTGAGAGAGTAGTCCAGTTTGATTATTTTACATGTAGCTGTTTTCCCAACATCATTTATTGGATATATTTTTTAAATTTATTTTTCCCATTGTATCTTTTTGCCTCCTTTGTTATAGATTAATTGCCTATATAAGTTTGGGTTTGTTTCTGGGCTGTATATTCTGTTCCATTGAGCTATGTGTTTTTGTGCCCATAACATACTGTTTTGATTCCTGTGATTTTGTAGTATACTTTGAAATCAGGGAGTGTGATACCTCCAGCTTTGTTCTTCTTTCTCAAGATTGTTTCAGCCGTTGGGTTCTTTTGTGTTTCCATACAAATTTTGAATTATTTTTTCTAGTTCTGTGAAGAATGCCTTTGTTTTCATAGGGCTTGCATTGAATCTGTAGATTGTCTTGGGTAGTATGGTCATATTATCAATATTAATTCTTCCAATGATCATGATATATCTTTCCATCCGTTTGTATTCTCTTCAGTTTCTTTCATCAGTGTCTTATAGTTTTCTGAGTACAGGTCTCTTACCTCCTTAGTTAGTTTTATTCCTATGTATTTTTTTCTTTTTGATGTAATTATAAACGGGATTGCTCTTTCACATAGTTTATTTGCAGTGTATAGAAATACAACACATTTCTGTGTATTAATTTTGTATCCTGCAACTTTACTGAATTTATTAATGAGTTCTAGCAGTTTTTTGGTGGTGTCTTTAGGATTTTTCATATATAGTATCATGTCATCTGCAAATAGGGACAGTTTTACTTCTTGCTTTCCAATTTGGATTACTTTTATTTCTTTTTCTTGTCTGATTGCTCTGTCTAGGACTTTAAATACTATGTTGAATAAAAGTGGTGAGACTGGGCATCCTTGGCTTGTCCCTGATCTTAAAGGAAACGCTTTCAGCTTTTGAAAGCATTTTCACTGTTGCATATGATGTTAGCTATGTGCTTGTCATATATGACCTTTATTTTGTTGAGGTATGTTCCCTCTATCCCCATTTTGTGGAGAGTTTTTTATCATAAATGTGTACTGAATTTTGTCAGAGCTTTTTCTGCATCTATTAAGATGATCATATGCCTTTTATCCTTCAGTTTGTTAATGTCCTGTATCACATTGATTGATTTGCAGATATTGAGCCATCCTTGTCTCCCTGGGGTAAAATTCTACTTGATCATGGTGTTTTCCTTTTAATGTATTATTGAATTCTGTTTGATAATATTTTATTGAGGATTTTTGCATTTGTGTTCACCAGTGATATTGGCTGGTAATAATCTTTTTTGTGATATCTTTGTCTGTTTTTGAATCAGAGTGATGCTGTCCTTGTAAAATGAGTTTGGAAGAATCCTCCCTCTGAAATTTTTTGGAATAATTTGAGATGGATAGGTGTTAACTCTTCTCTAAATGTTTGGTAGAATTCACCTGTGAAGCTGTCTCATCCTGTACTTTTGTTTGTTGGCAATCTCCAATACTTTAATTTTTAATGTTTAGGGCCACCGTCTTCTATACCACTTCATAAGCTTTTTCAGTTCTGCAAGCTACAAAGGCCTAATTTTTTTCAATGCGTAAGTTTTCTAGTCTGTTGTTACCACTCTTCCATTTGCATTTCACTGCCAAAAATGTATTGATATTTTATTTCTGTTTTATTTGTATGCATCCTTTTTGTCCTTGTGGGTTTATGTTATTTATTCTTTTACTACATTTTAACATGTTATATAAGGAAGCAGACCATAATTTGTCAAAAATTTAGATGAATACTATTTGACCAATAAAAATAATTCTTATACAGGGTTAAAAAGAGCTCATACAGGACCAGGTGAATATGAACCTGTGGGATTTTAGATAAATCACTTTTGTGTTTCTTCATAGATAAAGCTCTCTGAAAAAAATATTACTAAAATTTTGGACCTGGGCTAAAAGATCAAGCTTTAGAAGTTAATTTACAAATCCATGTATAGCTAATGAGAAAACTTCAGAGATTCACTAAACTCCAGAGGTATTTGTTTACATTGGTGGGGAGATGAGAGTGTTATATTGGATATTGGATACATCCTCCCTGGGTTGTAGTAAAACAGAAGACAACAAGATTATCTGTCTCCTGGAAAAATTTATTTTCATTCCAAAGGTTTAGAGGAAGTACCTAGGATCCTATCCAAGGAGCAAAGGTTATTGTCTCCTTCTTTCAGGAAATGAAGAGAATAACATGTACATAAATTTCCAGATTCATATTTAGTTTTTTCTGTCTTCTTCATCTTTAGACTCCATGTGTATGTATATGATGAAATCTGGCTCTCACTATAGCACACCAGGGGTAAAAAATTGGGACACTGCACACTTTATAGTTGCTTTAAAATAAATAATAATCAGCTCTCTCCAGAACCTCATATCAGAATAGTAATGATAAAAATAGATACTAAGAACTTATATATGCTTAAAGAGTACTGATAAATAAAAGATATGGTATTTTACAATATTTATTTTAAATACTATGTGATTACATGCTATACCTCTAAAGAGCTAAAAGAGATGAAATGTAGCAAGAATCTCCCTTTATATTTTTCCTGTATGATATTATCCAATAGGCAATAGAGTATCAGTATCTTGAAGGTTGAATAACCTGTATTCTTGTGCTCTTGGCTTAAGGAGCAACCAAAAGATTTCCTCCCAGACTTATTGCTGTCCAAGATTAATAGAGCTGCCCTTCTTTTGTTCTTTAGAGAAATGTTTCAACATGGACTATTTCCTATAGATAGGAAGAGTAACTCACAAGGGGCAAAACAACTGATCATAATATAGCAGTATGTTTTTACTACTTTTATAACATTTTCTTTATAGTCTCTCCTAATAGGAGGTTTTTTGTTTAAGGAGAGGGTTCAAGTTTATTCACCTTTATATCCCCCCAGAGTACATTTACAATATGTTGAATAAATGTTTATCAAATGAAATGACTTTAAAATTTTATAAAAGTCTTTGTCTCTATCTCCCTCTGTCTGTCTCTGTTGTATGTGTGTATATACATATATATACACATAGGTATATCTACACCTCACATACACACACACTTATATAGAGAGAGAGATATAAATTGCTAAACTTTTATAATGTGAAAATTATTAACAGGAAACACCATTCAAAATGTAGTTGGGAAGCCCTGAAGGGGGAGCTTTTACACCCTAACACTCATTGCCATCTGCAGACTCCAAACAGGAAACACATACCTTGCATCTCCAACAGGAAGAAGCTTTCTACTTTACTAATCCAGCAGGAAGAAGGAAGATTTTTCTTTTCACCAGGAAACAGCCCAAGCCAGTGAGAAACTGCCACCACTCAGCCAATGAGAAATGTAACCACCCTGAACTCTCAGTTTCCACCAGTGAACTTTCAAAGCAGCTTCTCCCAACTTCCTCTTTTTTTTTTTTTTTTTTTTCCCTGTAAAGTAACATTCTTCTCCTTTGTGTTCTGGACTTGCCTATGGTTATTACCATAGCTTGCATGTCCTGAATTGCAATTCCTCTGCTATTCTTAAATAAAACAATTTTGCTGGTAAAATAACTGGTTGTTTCATTTGTAGGTCGACAATATCCTATTCAAGATTTATTATTTATAAAAATGAATAATACTGTTTTTTCTTCAGAGTAAAAAAAGGCCTATATATGCATAGAATGCCGCTTTGGGATTTCATTAGGAATTATTCAGGAGTATGGGAGAAAGATAAATTAGGAGTTTGTGGATTTCAAATACATTTAAGATTACTACGTGTACTTCTGTCATTTTCAGTGAATTTTGCTTTCCATGGGAATTTGAAAACCAGGTTTAATTGTATTTCTGAAGTGGCCAATAAACTTAACCTTTACCCTAAACCCGTCAGGATGATTTTGATGTTTGTCATAGTATTTTATATTTCCCACTCAGAGGCAGCCTTTCATATGTCATTAAGGACTACAAAACACCATTATTTTTTCTGTGCTTAGAAAGAACATTGTGTGTTTTAGTCTCAATGAACTTGAAACAATGTTCCATAGCATAAGATATGACATTAGAATCTTTTTCACACCTTATACAATTTAAGCATTTATTCTAAGTCTACCTGTATATTCGTGGTTCTCTATTTGTATGTGAGTTCATTTTCCCCAAAAGGTAAAAACATTATGTCTTGTGTAAGTATTGGTTGCTTGTCACTTTCAAGGGATATCTTACAACTAACTCAACTTCCAGTGTGATTCTCACACATCCTTTAGGACTAGTGAAAAATCCAGTCTTAGTGTTATTAGGTCTTCCTTCCTTCATAGTCATTTGAAGGTCTCAGTGGTCACATACTGTGAAAGCTCCGTTTGGCTACCCTGGCTAACTTGAGAATGCCTAACTTTCTAGCCTTGAGATCCAATGATTCTCAGCCCCTCACATCAAACTTGGAGCCAGGGAACATTGACAAGATCATACACTTTAATGCTTAGGGCCCAGCCTTCCTAGAGAGCTCCTCACACAGCTGTTTTGAGGTCTTTAAAACTCTCCAGTGAGCCAATACTGAATGCTTATCAGGTTCCCTGTCTCCAAGGATCTCTTCCAAGTTTGGGAGAGTCTTTCTTTCTCCGTTCCTGCTCCTCCAAACATCTCTCCTTGCTTTGCTTTTACTCTTTGAAGTTCCTAGCATATTTAGTTTAGTCAGTTTAGACATTATACAAATCACATGAAGAATCATTAACTTGAACCAACTTCTGAAATGAGGACAGCAAAATTCTCTCAGACAAATAAATGCAAAGTTATGGCTAACTTGTTGGAAGAGAGAGTCTAAAATATTAAATGCAAAATAACATCTAAATAAATTATCTCGCCTCATTTATATTTATCAAATTAGTTCTTATTTTGTGGTGTATAATTTATTTATTTATTTTACCGACCTCTCATGGAGCAAAGTCACAGAGTTCTCTAATAAGGAAACATAAACCTTTAATGCTTTCAGACAGAAAAAATAGTTTATTTTGTTTTTAATCTTAAGTTTTGTTGTGTTTTTTATGTTTGGCACATAAAAGGGATGATATTTCATGCCCAGGAGTATTGTATATTTCGAGCAAATACCTTGTGCACTAATGCTGCTTCCAGGAACATTGAGGAAGTAGGGAAAACTTCTCTGCTTGTCTCTAATCCAATTCTCTTCCATTGCTTCCTGTACTTTAACCTCATGAACCATATTTCTCAAATAAATGGCATCTATTACTCTAAAAGGAGACTCCTCTAATTCCATTTGAAAGCTGTAGCACAAATTTTCTTTCTTTTCACAACCTATATGATTTGAAATAAAGTAACAACTAAATCAGTAGTTTTACTAAAAGTATACCATTAGGGTCTGCATTTAAATCTCTGAAAAATCAGTCATGACAAAATTATGTATTGGTTATAATACTAAAATAGTCCCAGATCATGAATTGCTCCATAATGTATATTGTTTGTCATTTAATTTTGTCTGAGTTTTCATCACTTCTTATAATGAAAGCATACATATTTAAATGATAGATCATTTTAAAATATGGGGCTTGTTTAGCATATTTAGGAGTGTTACTAGCAATGCCCAAAATCTATTTGGATTGGAATCATGTTTCAGATTTATTTATATTGCTCATCAAAATGAAGACATGAATTTGATTACATTTTCCATCTATTAAGTAGTGGTATTTGTCTCTGTCACAGAGAAGGAAGAAGAGGGTTAGGGAGAAGGAATGAGAAATGAAACAGAAACCAAAATTTTGGAAGCAACTGTACCATAACTCAAAAAATAGATAAACTGAACAAACAGTGAGCCTGAGTTCAGTTTTTTTTTTTTTTTTTCTTAACACTAGCTTACTAAGGCCATATTTTCCAAGATGACAGAAGGACTGATTTAACTCTTAACATTGTAGACTTGTCCCAAGGATGAATTCATTAACTTTTCTAACAAATTGTCTATTTTACCAAATCTCACCAATCCTGCCAGACTGCCCCTTTTGATACATTTATGAGACTGAAAAGATTGTGCTCTGCCTTGCAATTATGAAAAAGTCAGCTTTTCATGAAAAATATGTTTTTCTGGGCATCTTTATATGAAAACTAATAGGAAAAACAGGTAGAAGGGACAAAATCCCTTTGAGTGCAGAGGTTGTATAAATAACTTTTTTAAAGAAAAATGGCAAGAGAAACATAGCTATAGGAATTTGTGTAAACTATAGTCATTTTGTCCAAATATTAACGGTAAGAATGACCTCTTAAAGAATGAAAACAGGGCTTCCCTGGTGGCGCAGTGGTTGAGAATCTGCCTGCCGATGCAGGGGACACGGGTTCGTGCCCCGGTCCAGGAAGATCCCACATGCCGCGGAGCAGCTGGGCCCGTGAGCCATGGCCACTGAGCCTGTGCCTCCGGAGCCTGTGCTCCGCAATGGGAGAGGCCACAACAGTGAGAGGCCCGCGTACCACAAAAAAAAAAAAAAAAAAAAAAAAAAAAGAATGAAAATAAATTTAAAGTAATCAAATGGGAGAGAGTGTGAAAAACTGAAGGAGGGAGAAACACAAAATGCGGAAAACATTCATGGAAATGAAAAGAAAACAAATTACATTTTAAAGTGGTTTTGACCAATTTATCATTTTTGTTATTATTTCCATATTTACATCAAAGATTCACATGAAGATTATAGAAGGTAAAAGAGAGACAAAATACTTATACAGTTTCTTTGGAGGGGCAAGAAAAACAAAATCATGATGCTAGGTGCCCAGCAAAAGATTGTTTACTAATTCAGTTGATATAAAACTTAATGCTCATATTTGCATTAATCCAAACTTAAAGAAATAAAGAATTTGATAAGATTTCAGATCTCTAGAATAAGATGCATATACTTTGGAGATTGTATCAGATGCACAAAGACCAGTATATCTGGAAGAGTGATCTAAAATGAATGATAAATACTCAGTTCACTCTTTAGGAAGAGTAGATATGGAAGATATAGTCCTTTCGATGTAAAAAATGATTTTAACCATTCCAATAAAAGTATTAGATGGAAGTGAGGCTCAGATTAAGATATGATAAAAGAGTTATTATTTAATGAGTATCTCCTGCATGCCAGGCAATGTTCAAAGAACTTTAAATTATACCAGTTTTAATCGCACATAACACCATCAGGCAACCTTATTGCCATTTTACAGATGAGGGAATTTGGGTGTTAATCAATTTAAATATTGCTTATAATCCTATTACTCTGAATGCAGAATTTAAGGTCTTCATTTTACTCCAAGCTACTTTACAATATGCAAGCCTACAAATGGACAATAAGCTTAAGCACATCCAATATTTTCATTGTTATTAATTAAAATCAGCATTGGACTAGATTGGAGTCAAAGTTATGCTATAATTGTCAATAAAACTCTTAATGTGGAAAGTATAGTAAGGCTTTTATAAGAGTATAAAACAAATAGTGCTTGTTTGTATGCAAACTGTCCTGAAGCATTTTAAAATCAGAGTCATGATGGCACTAATACTATTGTTACTAGTAGTATTACCACTACTGCTACTATCACTACCACCACCACAAAAATTAACTCAAAAATTAATTATGACTACTCCAATTTTGTAGGTTAAGACACTGAAACTCCAGAGTTTATTAAATTCATCATAATGCTCAGGAGGTAAGAGGCAATCCTAAGGTCAGGAGTCAGTTTAATCTTTCTGCAAATTCCATGTTATTCAGATGTGCCATTTGCCTGTTTATATGTCACTTCACACATGGAATTGTATTTTTATATACAATTTTATATACATTTTATGTATGACTTTTCTGTATTTATTTATTACAATAAGACAATGAAATGGTCAAGTCAGATGTTAATCTTGCTTTTCTCTTTTAAAGATAAGAAAGCTGAAGTTTCATTTTCAATGCAGGTGGTACAGCAAGAGACATCATATTCTAACCTAATCATGATCTAACAAAGTTAGAGGCAGGAATAAAACTTCAAAAAGTTTTCTTAGACCTCTGAAACTGCCTTTGAAGTTGCCATCCCTTTTCTCTGTCTGCCTCCAAACTCAATAGTTCATACTATTAAAATTTCTACTATACTGTCGTTTCTTTTTTTCTTCTCTTCTCTTTTGTCTTCTTTTATCTTCTCCTGTCCTCTCCTGTCTGGTCCTGTTCTGCCTTGTCTTGTCTTTCCTTCACAATTTCCATTTTGCTAAGGAAAAGCATCCAGATTTCTAACTCTGATTGACAAAAGTCTTCTCAAGCTGGTCCCTGACTAACACTCATACTTTGTCCTGATGCATTCTCCCACTCATTTATTTAATGTACTACAGCGATGTCTGTCTTTTTATTGTTCCCACAACATGCTACGTTCATTTCCAACTTGTGCTGTGTATAGTTGATTATCTTTCTGCCTAGAGTGTTATTCCCCTAATTTTGCTATTGCTGGCAATTATTTTGTTATTCAAGTGTTCAGAATTCCAAAGTGGGTCTTACAGGATAAAATCAAAGTGAGAGAAGGGCTGGTTCATTCTTGAGGCTCCAGGGGAGTATCTGTTCTTTGTCTCTTCCAGCTTCTGGTAGATTCTGACATTCTTTGGTTTATGGCTGCATCACTCCAGTCTCTGCTTCTGTCCTCACATTGCCTTCTCCTCTTCCGTTGTCCACCCTCTCTCTGCATCTGTCTTATGAGAACACTTGTGATTACATTTATGGCCCCCCAAGATAAACCAGGATAATCTCTCCATCTCTAGATACTTAATTACATCTGCAAGATCCCTCTTGTCATATAAAGTGATACATGGGGTCCAAGGATTAGGTTGTGGATATTTGGGGTGAGGCTATTGTTCAGCCTACAACACGATAGTAGAAAACATTCTGAGTTATTTGGATATTTATATTGAAAATGAATTAACAGGAAATAACTCTTAGAATTTTTCAAACTGTTCTAGTTAATATATGACTGCCCATCATAGATAGCTCTAGTTTTTCTTCATGCTAACCTTAAAGCTGAATTCACTACTTATCACATACATGAAGAGATAATCAACTCTACAAAATATTAGTGATAAATATAGGTATTCTGAAGATTTGTCATAAAATACATATGAGTACATAAAATGTACATAAAAGAGTACATATATACACAATTTAACTTATTTTAATATATAACAGTTAATTTAATTTAAATTCTATTTACATTTTTGTATTTCTCCATAAATTACTCTTTCTGCCATCCTTCACCAAACCTCATTTTCACCCTTGCACTTTTCTCAAATCAGTCTTCAATATCTCTTCTATTTTTTCTAAACATATATGTTCAAGTTCTCTCAATCCTAATAGATAGATCCAAAGATCTGTTGTTCTATTTTCAGAGTGGGCTTATTAATTAAAATATTACTTGCCCTACAATGCTTCTCTCCATAGATGATGAAGATAAAGATGGGCTAATTATTTTGCCATAAAGATGTATGCTTTTTAAAATATTATTAAACAAGGATAAAAAAAATTCCTACAAGAATTCAGATCACCTATTTACCTATATAGGATAAAGTAAATCAGATTGGAATCAGACTCTTCTTCTTGAGTACTATATCTCAGAAGCAAATTGAGACAAACATTTTCAGAGTTTTAAGGAAAAAAGCTGACAGTTAATGCTGTTTTTCAAGATTCTCTAGAGAAACAAACATTTAAATACATATATAAAATACATGTTATATAATTTATAATGTTATTCTATTATATTGTGTTATAAGTATAATGTTATAATGTTATAGATATAACATATCTATTATATATTCATATATATTTTCTATACACATATGTATAATATATACATATATTTATATATAAAGAGATTTATTATAAGGAACTGACTCACGTGATTACAGAGGCTGAGAAGTCTCAAGATCTGCAGGCCCAGGAGAGCTTATGTATACTTTCATACTGAGCCCAAAGCCTCAGAACCAGAAGAGCTGGTGTAAGTTCCAATGAAAGCCTTCAGGAAGAGCTAAAATTTCAGTTTGACTCCAAAGGCCAAAGAAGACCAATATCCCATCTCAAAGCAGTTAGGTAGGAGGTATTCTGTCTTATTCATGGGAAGAGGGTCAGCCTATTCAGGCCTTCATCAGATTGGATGAGGCTTACCCATATCAGGGAAGGCATACCAATTCAAATGTTAATCTTTTTTTTTTTTTTTTTTTTTTTTTTTTTGCGGTACGCAGGGCTCTCACTGTTGTGGCCTCTCCCATTGCGGAGCACAGGCTCCAGACGCGCAGGCTTAGCGGCCATGGCTCATGGGCCTAGCCGCGAGGCTTACCCATATCAGGGAAGGCATACCAATTCAAATGTTAATCTTTTTTTTTTTTTTTTTTTTTTTTTTTTGCGGTACGCAGGGCTCTCACTGTTGTGGCCTCTCCTGTTGCAGAGCACAGGCTCCAGACGCGCAGCCATGGCTCATGAGCCCAGCTGCTGTGCGGCATGTGGGATCTTCCCGGACCGGGGCATGAACCCGTGTCCCCTGCGTTGGCAGGCAGACTCTCAACCACTGCACCACCAGGGAAGCCCCAAATGTTAATCTTATCTACAAACTTTCTCACAGACACACGCAGAATCATATTTGATCAAATATATGGGTACCTCATGTTCCAGTCAAGTTGATACATAAAATCAACCCTCACATTTGCTAAGAAATATATGTCTAGCCAGGTCTTCACATATGTGTGATGGCAAAATAAGAACAATCTTAGGAATTCAAGGAAAAAATTACTATATGCCCTTCCTGAGGTATTTATTTAAATAATTACTTCAATAAATTGAGAAATAAATAACAATTAAAAACTAACTTTTTAATGGGTTGAGGAATTCACCAGTGAAATCAGTAAAGCTGATGGACAGTGGAATAGTGGAAACTAATTCAAGCACCCCAAATTTGTAAAAGACAAGACATGAAGCAAGAAAAAAGATCAAAGAGAATAACTTGCATCTAAAATTCAAAATTATTAAAAGAGGCCAAACAAAACAAAAGCACAAATGAAAACTACTGGTTAGAAGAGAGTAAAAGAATATTTCTTCTATAAACTTGCTGGGTTGTGAGGTAGAACAAATGTTCAGTAAATAATAAATAATATTATATTCTCTAAAATGATATATTGAGTAATTTTTAAACTTACTAGTAGTAATAGTGATACTGACATAACTAATGATGGAAAAAAGATTGATATACAATTTACAATGAACCAAAGAAAAATAAATGGTAAGAAAGGAAATCTGATCAAGACAAAAATGAATAAATAAAAATGGCAACAATGAGAAGAGATAAAGTAAACTGAGAAGAAAAAAATATGCTGTGAAAAATAAAGCTAAATCTTGTATCAGTAAGAGTAACTAAGAATGGAGTAGATAAATAGGATTTAACATTAATAAATCACATATTAGAATTTAAGAATTGACTGCTTTGTTCCAAAAGGCTATATCCTTAAACCACTTAAGTGTGTAGTGGCTGTGAAAAATAAGAAAATATATTTGAAAGCAGGTTAACTATTTTAACATGAGACAAATAGAACATCATAGGAAAGATTGTTTTATGCCCATTAATTAAAAATAAAATTTCACAAGGAAATTTAGGTACACATCTTAATTTTTCATGATTGATCCAATTACTTTCATGAAATTATAATAAGTACATTATTTAAAAACACAGCAACATTAAGTATGGATGGAAAATTGGTAACTATTATACATATAAGTGGACAAATGCCTTTTTCATTAATATATTAAAAACTAGCCTAAGTCAATTAGGAAAAATATTATTTTAGAAGAAAACATGAGCAAAGAGCATAAACAGTTACTTCTTAATATATTGGTCAAAAACAATTGTAAAATAAATATTCAACATCAATGGTGATCAAATAAAAGAATAAAACACTGGGTACAAGAGCTTCAAGATGATGGAAGAGTAAGAGGTGGAGATCACCTTCCTCTCCACAAATACATCAGAAATACATCTACATGTGGAACAGCTCCTACAGAACACCTACCCAATGCTGGCAGAAGACCTCAGACCTCCCAAAAGGAAAGAAACTCCCCACGTACCTGGGTACGGCAAAAGAAAAAAGACAAAACACAAAAGCATAGGGATGGGACCTGCACCACTGGGAGGGAGCTGGAAGGAGGAAAGGTTTCCACATGCTAGGAAGCCCCTTCGCAGGTGAAAACTGTGCAAGGCAGAGGGGGGGAGCTTCAGAGCCACGGAGGAGAGCGCAGCAACAAGGGTGTGGAGGGCAAAGGGGAGAGATTCCCACACAGAGGATTGGTGCCAACCAGCACTCACCAGCCTGAGAGGCTTGTCGGCTCACCTGCTGGGACGGGTGGTGGCTGGGAGCTGAGGCTCGGGCTTCAGCGGTCAGATACCAGGGAGAGGACTGGGGTTGGCTGTGTCAACACAGCCTGAAGTGGGCTAGTGCACCGCAGCTAGCCAAGAGGGAGTCCAGGAAAATGTCTGCAGCTGCCGAAGAGACAAGAGACTTTTTCTTGCCTCTTTGTTTCCTGGTGCATGAGGAGAGGATATTAACAGCACCTCTTAAAGGAGCTCCAGAGATGGGCGTGAGCCGTGGCTATCAGCGTGGACCCCAGAGATGGGCATGGAACGATAAGGCTGCTGCTGCCCCACCAAGAAGCCTTTGTGCAAGCCCAGGTCACTATCCACACCTCCCCTCCCGGGAGCCTGTGCAACCCGCCACTGCCAGTGTCCTGTGATCCAGGGACAACTTCCCTGGGAGAACACATGGTGCCTCAGGCTGGTGCAACGTCATGTCGGCCTCTGCCGCCGCAGGCTCACCCCACATCAGTACCCATCCCTCCCCCCGGCCTGAGTGAGCCAGAGCCCCCAGATCAGCTGCTCCTTTAACCCCATCCTGTCTGAGTGAAGAACAGACGCCCTCAGGTGAAAGAAAAGTTTAAAAAGGACCTAGAAGAACGAAAGAGCAAACAAACATGAAGAACAACACAATAAATGAAATTAAAAATTCTCCAGAAGGGATCAATAGAAGAATAACTGAGGCAGAAGAACAGATAAGTGACCTGGAAGATAAAATAGTGGAAATAACTACAGCAGTGCAGAATAAAGAAAAAAAAGAATGAAAAGAATTGAGGACAGGGCTTCCCTGGTGGCGCAGTGGTTGAGAGTCCGCCTGCTGATGCAGGGGACACGGGTTTGTGCCCCGGTCCGGGAAGATCCCACATGCTGCAGAGCACCTAGGCCCGTGAGCCATGGCCGTTGAGCCCGCGCGTCCGGAGCCTGTGCTCTGCAATGGGAGAGGCCACAACAGTGAGATGCCCGCGTACAGCAAAAAAAAAAAAAAAAAAAAAAAAATTGAGGACAGTCTCAGAGACCTCTGGGACAACAATTGAATGCACCAATATTCGAATTATAGGGGTCCCAGAAGAAGAGAAAAAGAAAGGGACCGAGAAAATATTTGAAGAGATTATAGTTGAAAACTTCCCTAATATGGGAAAGGAAATAGTTAATCAAGTCCAGGAAGCACAGAGAGTCCCATACTGGATAAATCCAAGGAGAAACAGGCCAAGACACATATTAATCAAACTATCAAAAATTAAATACACAGAAAAAATATTAAAAGCAACAAGGGAAAAATGACAAATACCACACAAGGGAATCCCCATAAGGTTAACAGCTGATCTTTCAGCAGAAACTCTGCAAGCCAGAAGGGAGTGAGAGGACATATTTAAAGTGATGAAGGAGAAAAACCTACAACCAAGATTAGTCTACCCACCAAGGATCTCATTCAGAATTGATGGAGAAATTAAAACCTTTACAGACAAGCAAAAGCTAAGAGAATTCAGCATCACCAAACCAGCCTTACAACCAATGCTAAAGAAACTTCTCTAGGCAGGAAACACAAGCGAAGGAAAAGACCTACAGTAACAAACCCAAAACAATTAAGAAAATGGGAATAGGAACATACATATCGATAATTACCTTAAATGTAAATAGATTAAATGCTCCAACTAAAAGACATGGACTGGCTGAATGGATACAAAAACGAGACCTGTATACTGTCTACAAGAGACCCATTTCAGACCTAGAGACACATACAGACTGAAAGTGAGGGGATGGAAAAAGATATTCTATGCAAATGGAAATCAAAAGAAAGCTGGCGTAGCAATTCTCATATCAGACAAAATAGACTTTAAAATAAAGACTATTACAAGAGACAGAGAAGGACACTACATAATGATCAAGGGATCAATCCAAGAAGAAGATATAACAATTGTAAATATTTATGCACCCAATATAGGAGCACTCCAATATATCAGGCAAATGCTGATAGCCATAAAAGGGGAAATCGACAGTAACACAATCATAGTAGGGGATTTTTAACACCCCACTTTCACCAATGGACAGATCATCCAAAATGAAAATAAATAAGGAAACACAAGTTTTAAATGATACATTAAGCAAGATGGACTTAATTGATATTTATAGGACATTCCATCCAAAAACAACAGAATACACATTCTTCAAGTGCTCATGGAACATTCTCCAGGATAGATCATATCTAGGGTCACAAATCAAGCCTTGGTAAATTTAAGAAAATTGAAATTGTATCGAGTATCTTTTCCAACCACAACGCTATGAGACCAGATATCAATTACAGGAAAATATCTGTAAAAAATACAAACACTTGGAGGCTAAACAATACACTACTTAATAACCAAGAGATCACTGAAGAAATCAAAGTGGAAATCAAAAAAAATGACAATG
>NC_041214.2:123658381-123661328 GCF_002837175.3 Physeter macrocephalus
AAGGTAAACAAAATTGATAAACCATTAGCCAGACTCATCAAGAAAAAAAGGGAGAAGACTCAAATCAATAGAATTAGAAATGAAAAAGAAGTTACAACAGCCACTGCAGAAATACAAAGGATCATGAGAGTTTACTACCAGCAACTCTATGCCAATAAACTGGACAACCTGGAAGATATGGACAAATTCTTAGAAATGCACAACTTTCCGAGACTGAACCAGGAAGAAATAGAAAATATGAACAGACCAATCACAAGCACTGAAATTGAAACTGTGATTAAAAATCTGCCAGCAAACAAAAGCCAGATGGCTTCACTGGCAATTTCTATCAACTATTTATAGAAGAGTTAACACTTACCCTTCTCAAACTCTTCCAAAATATAGCAGAGGTAGGAACAATCCCAAACTCATTCTACAAAGCCACCATCACCCTGATACCAAAACCAGACAAAGATGTCACAAGAAAGAAAACTACAACAATATCACTGATGAACATAGATGCACAAATCCTCAATAAAATGCTAGCAAACAGATTCCAACAGCAGATTAAAAGGATCATACACCATGATCAAGTGGGTTTTATCCCAGGAATGCAAGCACCCCAAAGTTAGCAGAAGGAAAGAAAGCATGAAGATCAGATCAGAAATAAATGAAAAAGAAATGAAGGAAACAATAGCAAAGAATGCAAGGATTCTTCAATATATGCAAATCAATCAATGTGATACACCATATTAATAAATTGAAGCAGAAAAACCATTTGATCATCTCAATAGATGCAGAGAAAGCTTTTCACAAAATTCAACACCAATTTATGGCCAGATGGCTTCACTGGCAATTTCTATCAACTATTTATAGAAGAGTTAACACTTACCCTTCTCAAACTCTTCCAAAATATAGCAGAGGTAGGAACAATCCCAAACTCATTCTACAAAGCCACCATCACCCTGATACCAAAACCAGACAAAGATGTCACAAGAAAGAAAACTACAACAATATCACTGATGAACATAGATGCACAAATCCTCAATAAAATGCTAGCAAACAGATTCCAACAGCAGATTAAAAGGATCATACACCATGATCAAGTGGGTTTTATCCCAGGAATGCAAGGATTCTTCAATATATGCAAATCAATCAATGTGATACACCATATTAATAAATTGAAGCAGAAAAACCATTTGATCATCTCAATAGATGCAGAGAAAGCTTTTCACAAAATTCAACACCAATTTATGATTACAACCCTCCAGAAAGTAGGCATAGAGGGAACTTTCCTCAACATAATAAAGGCCATATATTACAAATCCACAGGCATCATTGTCCTCAATGGTAAAAAATTGAAACCATTTCCACTAATATCAGGAAGAAGACAAGATTGCACACTCTCACCACTATTTTTCGTCTTAGTTTTGGAAGTTTTAGCCACAGCAATCCGAGAAGAAAAAGAAATAAAGGACTCCAAATCAGAAAAGAAGTAAAACTGTCACTGTTTGCATATGACATGATACTCTATGTAGAGAATCCTAAAGATGATACCAGAAAACTATTAGAGCTAATCAATGAATTTGGTAAAGTAGCAGGATAAAAAATTAATGTACAGAAATCTCTTGCATTCCTATACACTAATGATGACAAATCTGAGAGTGAAATTAAAAAAACACTCCCATTTACCATTGCAACAAAAAGAATAAAATATCTAGGAATAAACCTACCTAAGGAGACAAAAGATCTGTATACAGAAAATTATAAGATACTGATGAAATAAAGATGATAAATATAGATGGAGAGATATACCATGTTCTTGGATTGGAAGAATCAACACTGTGAAAATAACTCTACCAGCCAAAACAATCTACAGATTCAATGCAATCCTTATCAAACTACCACTGGCATTTTTAACAGAATTAGAACAAAAAATTTCACAATTTATATGGAAACACAGAACACCCCGAATAGCCAAAGCAATCTTGAGAAAGAAAAACGGAGTTGGAGGAATCACACTCCCTGACTTCAGACTATACTACAAAGCTACAGTAATCAAGACAGTATGGTACTGGCACAAAAATAGAAATTTAGATCAATGGAACAGGAAAGAAAGCCCAGAGATAAACCTGCACATGTATGGTCACCTTATCTTTGATAAAGGAGGCAAGAATATATAGTGGAGAAAAGACAACCTCTTCAATAAGTGGTGCTGGGAAAACTGGACAGCTACATGTAAAAGAATGAAATTAGAACACTCCCTAACACCATACACAAAAATAAATTCAAAATGTATTAAAGACCTAAATGTAAGGCCAGACACTATCAAACTCTTAAAGGAAAACATAGGCAGAACACTCTATGACATAAATCACAGCAAGATACTTTTTGATCCACCTCCTAAAGAAATGAAAATAAAAACAAAACAAAACAAAACAAATGGGACCTAATGAAACTTCAAAGCTTTTGCACAGCAAAGGATCCCATAAACAAGACCAAAAGACAACCCTCAGAACGAGAGAAAATATTTGCAAATGAAGCAGCTGACAAAAGATTAATCTCCAAATTATTCAAGCAACTCATGCAGCTCAGTATCAAAAAAAAACAAACAGCCCAATCCAAAAATGGGCATAAGACCTAAACAGACATTTCTCCAAAGCAGATATACACATTGCCAAGAAACACATGAAAGAATGCTCAACATCATTAATCATTAGAGAAATGAAAATCAAAACTACAGTGCTTCCCTGGTGGTGCAGTGGTTGAGAGTCCGCCTGCTGATGCAGGGGACATGGGTTCGTGCCCCGGTCCAGGAAGATCCCACATGCCGCGGAGCAGCTGGGCCCATGAGCCATGGCCACTGAGCCTGTGCCTCCGGAGCCTGTGCTCCGCAACGGGAGAGGCCACAACAGTGAGAGGCCCGTGTACCACAAAAAAAAAAAAAAAAAAAAAAAAAAGAAAATCA
>NC_041214.2:123661844-123690921 GCF_002837175.3 Physeter macrocephalus
TATGGAGAACAGTATGGAGGTTCCTTAAGAAACTACAAATAGAACTACCATACAACCCAGCAATCCCATTACTGGGCATATACCCTGAGAAAACCATAATTCAAAAAGAGTCATGTACCAAAATGTTCCTTGCAGCTCTATTTACAATAGCCAAGACATGGAAGCAACCTAAGTTTCCATCAACAGATGAATGGGTAAGGAAGATGTGGCACATATATACAATGGAATAATCCTCAGCCATAAAAAGAAACAAAATTGAGTTATTTGTAGTGAGGTGGGTGGACTTAAGAGTCTGTCATACAGAGTGAAGTAAGTCAGAAAGAGAAAAACAAATACCATATGCTAAGGCATATATAGAATCTAAAATGATAAAATAAAATAATGGCACTGATTAACTTAGTTGCAGGGCAGGAGTAAAGATGTAGACATAGAGAATGGACTTGAGAACATGGGGTGGGAGCGTGAAGCCGGGGCGAAGTGAGAGTAGCATCGACATGTATACACTACCAAATGTAAAATAGTTAGCTAGTGGTGGGAAGCAGCAACATAGTACAGGGAGATCAGTGGTGCTTTGTGGTGACCTAGAAGGGTGGGTTAGGGAGGATGGGAGGGAGGCTCAAGAGGGAGAGGATATGGGGACATATGTATGCATATGGCTGATTCCTTTTGTTGTACACCAGAAACTAACACTGTATTGTGAAGCAATTATTCTCCAATAAAGATGTTTTAGGGGCTTCCCTGGTGGCGCAGTGGTTGCGCGTCCGCCTGCTGATGCAGGGGAACCGGGTTCGCGCCCCTGTCTGGGAGGATCCCACATGCCGCAGAGCGGCTGGGCCCGTGAGCCATGGCCGCTGAGCCTGCGCGTCCGGAGCCTGTGCTGTGCAATGGGAGAGGCAACAACAGAGGGAGGCCCGCACACCACACGAAAGAAAAAAAAAAAAAAAGATGTTTAAAAATATAAATAAATAAATAAATTAATTAATTAATTAAAATGAGCCCCTAAACTCAGGAAAAAAAATGAAATAAGGATGATATTTATAGATTGTTTTGTCTATAGCTTTAAAGCTTTTATGAAAACTCCTTTTATTCCATTTTGAAATCATAGAAGGGGAACCGGGTTCGCGCCCCTGTCTGGGAGGATCCCACATGCCGCAGAGCGGCTGGGCCCGTGAGCCATGGCCGCTGAGCCTGCGCGTCCGGAGCCTGTGCTGTGCAATGGGAGAGGCAACAACAGAGGGAGGCCCGCACACCACACGAAAGAAAAAAAAAAAAAAAGATGTTTAAAAATATAAATAAATAAATAAATTAATTAATTAATTAAAATGAGCCCCTAAACTCAGGAAAAAAAATGAAATAAGGATGATATTTATAGATTGTTTTGTCTATAGCTTTAAAGCTTTTATGAAAACTCCTTTTATTCCATTTTGAAATCATAGATAGTGGTTAAACAATATTGTGTTCATTTCCTACATCTGCCATAAAATAGTATCACAAACTGAGTGATTTGAAACAACAGAACTTTATTCTCTCAGTTTTGGAGTCTAGAAGTCTGAAATCAAGGTTTTGGCGGGGCCAGGCTCCCTCTGAAAACTATAGGGGAGTATCTGTCCTTGCCTCTTCCTAGCTTCTAGTGGTGATCCTTTGTTTATGTTTGCATAACTCCAGTCTTTACTTCAGTCATCACACGATATTCTTCCTGTGTGTCTCTATCTTCTCCTGTTCTTACAGAAGGACACGAGTTATACTGGAGTAGGGCCCAACCTACTCCTGTATTACCTCATCTTAATGTGATCACACCTGCAAAGACTCTGTTTCTACATAAGGTTACATTCACACCTTCTGAGGATTAAGATTTCAACATATTATTTGCAGGGATACAGTTCAATCCATAGCAGTTATTAACTTTTTTCTTGTATCTGTGAGATGCAAAAATAAGTCTTCAATGACTATATTATATACAAAAATACACTTTAAATGGAAAAATATTAGCATAGAAAAAAGAGGTCACTTTATAATATAAAATATAAATTCATCAGGAAGATACAAAAGTTATAGTTTATCTCATAAAATAGATGAATTTATAAGATATTTTATTTGAGTTTTTCAATCCTTTGAAATTGTTTGATGCTTTGTGGCCAACATATAGTCAATTTTTATAAAAATATTTATGTGTATTTGAATTGTATGTGTATTGTATACATATTAGATATAGTGATCTCTAGCTGTTATTTACATCAAATGTGCTAATCAGGTTTTTTAATTATCTATATTCGTATAGATTTCTTTCTCCTGATTGATTATTCTGTCACTGAGAGATATTTTTATAACCTCATTATAATTATGAATTTGTCTATTTTCCCCTTATCTTTTGAGTTATATCAATTTTTGTTTTATATATTTTGCATACATGTTTAGAATTATTGTATAGTCCTGTGAATTGATTCATTAATATGAAATGTCCCTCTATATCTCTAGCAATGCTTCTTGTCTTAAAGTGCATGTTCTCTGATATTAGTATGGGAACACCAGCTTCCTTTTTATTTATTTATTTATTTAATTTATTTATTTTTCTTAGAGTATAATTGCTTTATGATGTTGTGCTAGTTTCTGCTGTAGAACAGAGTGAATCAGCTATATGTATACATATATCCCCTCCCTCTTGAGCTTCCCTCCCATGCCCCCTCTTTCCACCCCGCTAGGTCTTCACACAGCACCGAGCTGAGCTCCCTGTGCTATACAGCAGCTTCCCACTAGCTATTTTACACATGGTAGTGTATATATGTCAATGCTATTCTCTTAATTCGCCCCACCCTCCCCTTCCCCGCCTGTATTCACAAGTCTGTTCTCTATATCTGTGTCTCTTTTCCTGCCCTGCAAATAGGTTCATCAGTACCATTTTTCTAGATCCCATATATATGCGTTAATATACGATATTTGTTTTTCTGACTTACTTCACTTTGGATGACAGTCTCTAGGTCATGGACATCTCTACAAATGACCCAATTTCATTCCCTTTTATGGCTGAGTAATATTCCATTGTATATATGTACCACATCCATTCATCTGTCAAAGGACATTTAGGTTGCCTCTATGTCCTGGCTGTTGTAAATGGTGCTGCAATGAACATTTGGGTATGTGTATCTTTTTGAATTATGTTTTTCTCAGGGTATATGCCCAGTAGTGGGATTGCTGGGTCATATGGTAGTTCTACTTTTAGTTTTTTAAGGAGCCTCGATACTGTTCTCAAAAGTGGCTATATCAATTTACATTCCCACCAACAGTGCAAGAGGGTTCCCTTTTGATTAATATTTATAAAGTCCATCTTTCTCCAAAATTTTATTTTCAAACGTTCTTTATCTTCATACTTAAGATGTGCCTCTTTTAGGCAGTAATTTTAAATTCAGATTTTTTTTTTTTCGGTACGTGGGCCTCTCACTGTTGTGGCCTCTCCCATTGAAGAACACAGGCTCTGGACGTGCAGGCTCAGCGGCCATGGCTCATGGGCCTAGCTGCTCCGCAGCATGTGGGATCTTCCCGGACTAGGGCACGAACCCGTTTCCCCTGCATCGGCAGGCGGACTCTCAACCACTGCGCCACCAGGGAAGCCCTTAAATTCAATTTTAAATGAAGTGTAGATTCCATCCTGCAGACTGAGAACAATTAAAGCATCTATAGGATTCACTAAACAAAACAAAACATACTGGTTTGAGAGCATGATTGTATAAGATAAAGATGAATTGGTCGATACTTATTCAAATACTATTGTCTCTGGTGACAGAGAAATTTGATTTCTTTTAAGTAGTAATGAGTCATTTAGTAACAACGTAATATGAGATTTTATGAATATCTATATTATTGTGAATATAGGCAGTGAGATGAAATTGGTGCCATTGAGACAAGTTAAGAACTATTGCAGTGAGATCAGGAGTGGTTCTATTTTATTAATGCACGCTTGCAATGGTTATGATCCCTGTTAATAATGTAAAAGTAGAAGGACAGAAGAAGTGATCAATAAATTCATTCTGACAAGGAAACAGAAAGGGGTGTGTTATACCTATAGATTTTTTCTTTAAATATTTAGGGACTTGTGTTGAAGTGATGGTTTTGAATATGGTAAGCAAAAGGTTTTGAGTTCAGTTTTAGTCTGGTTAATGTTGACAGTCGGCTTACCACAAACAAACAAACCAAAAGTGCAGATCAAGCAAAGTTAAGTGTATTAGACTTCCTACAATATGGGAGTACACCACCTTAACCCTTAAAGGAGCCTCAGTGTTGCCTCAAATCAAAGAAATAAGAGAAGGATATTTATAGGTTTTTAGGATGTAGGCTGTAATATTTTAAGGTGACTCAGATATTGCGACAGTTTATGGTATAGTAGTTTCAGATTGGTGGGCATAAAGAAGAGAGGTCTTAAAGCAAATGCAATAAGAGGCTGTTAGTACGTAAATGTCTAGTTCATTCATGGAAGTTAATGTAGTTCACTAGATGTAATTCTCATTATTTTAGTGCTTCCTCCAGGTGTATGCTGGTTCTCTGGCAAAAACAAAACAAACAAACTAAAAAGAGCAAACACAAATAGAAGCAAATATACACATAAAAAGCAAACACGAACAAACAAAAAACCTGCACATAAGTTATTTTAGAAAGCAAATGCCTCCAATTATCAGAGCTGACACATTTTTTTAAAAAACAAATTTATCTTCTTCTGTTGAAGAGATGTCCTAGAACAGAGAGAAGCCATGTGAACCCCAGAAAAGAGACACCTGAATTGGGGGCAAGCACTAATGGGGAAATAACAATGGAAAATAGCTCTAGGCACTGGGGGAATTCTGTAATACTTAACTATGTATTTAATGTCTGCTTTATTCTCCCATTTGATTCTCAGGTACAGATTTAATGAATTGACAGGTTGAATTGAAAGTTACAGGGCTTGATTTTGAGAAGATAGAATGTTCTAACCTTTCCTGACCAATTCAATTTTTTTTTCGTGTTCACTATTGTCTGGCCTTCTACACTATAGTTAGTCCCATAATATAAGATATTGCCCTGTTCTAAAATGCAACCACCAAGGAAAAATGACCCTTCATGCTTTATGATTTCTTTATTGTTAAGTGTGAATGATTTTTTAAAAAAATCCTTTTCTGTTGGAAGCATAACACATTTTTTCATAGCCTAATATGAGGGATTCAAAAATTGTAATTACACAGGAGAGTGGCATATCACTTCAAGATTAGTACAGCAAATGTTCATTCTTCAAAGTAACTATGTTTAACATGGAGACATTTATTTGTTTTCACTTGTTAAATCATTAAAAAATAAATCTTTTAATCTCAAAATGTCAAAATTATCACCTCTTAATCATCCCCCAGAAGACATTAACATTGGTGTACCTCACCTCCATTTGGTCACGGGGTCTGGAAGAGAAATAAGCAAATCTCCAAATATATCCAAATTAAATTATTGTGGAGTTCTGGTGAGAACAGTTTAGCCACTAGCTCCATATCTTACTGTGAGAGAGCTGCTTTGCCATTCCAGTCCTATGGTCTTTATCTTTAAAATTCAAGTAGTAGTGTGAATGACACTGAGCACTGGAACATTTTCTGATGATGCTTATAAGATCCTAGCTTCCAAATACTTTTCCTCACTTCCATGCTAATCCCAAGTTGACCAACCAATGGTTAGTAAACTAAGTCCTGCTGCATGTGCATCCTGTTCCACAATTCACAAAACCTCAGTTTCCACATACCTTCTGAGATTTTGAAGAGTGAATAATTCTCAATACAAAACTAAACCTTGACTGACCTTCCCCAGCCAACCCTAGACAATCTGTATGGTAATTATTCTTTCAGAAAATCATCTTGCACTGTTTACACATTGCAAAGCTTTTAATAAAGGCTTAAAATAATTGATTTTGAGTTGGTTTTTCTCCTCCCACAGATTTCATGTTTGGGAAATATTGATAAGGATAGGACATGCCAAAGACCCTTTGTTATCTCCATTATTATGGGCCTTTATGCCTGGAAAGCTGGGTAAATTCTTCCCATCTGGTGCTCTGCCCTTTTGTGTTAGAGTGCTGCTCAAGCCTTTATATCATCATCATCATCATCATCATCAACATCATCATTCTTGAATGAGAATCTTGTACTTGTTTTTGTCACTGTTAGACCCTTTAAGGGGAGGCAAGAGTACAAACATTTGATTAAGGGGTGCTTATTTGTGGGTTTTATTTCCCACCACTGGAAGGCAACAGACAGCTGTCAGTTGGAAAGCTCACAGCAAGCTGGTACCCTATTTGTACACGTGCCTATACCCCCAATTACTTGAATATTTCAAGAAAATTATTAAGAAAATTAATAATTAAAGTAACAATTTTGAGGAACTTTTCATATAAGCAAATTTGTTCAATTGAGAGAGGTCTTAGGACAAAATTGGTAGAAACCCTCAGTTAATATCATTGATTTTGAGAATATAAATATGCACTGGTTTAATATGTTGATGAAGATTACATAGCCAGATCTATCTAAAAGATAGATAACTTAAGAGAGAGATTACTTAAGTAAGCTTTAATAAGTCTCTTCTGTGTGAGTCAGTGTGTGTGTGTATATAGATTTCATTTCTGCCTAAAGTAAGCTCCCTCTTAATTTTCCTGTGTGTGTGTGTGTGTGTGTGTGTGTGTGTGTGTGTTCTTCTTCCATTCTTTTTTCCTTCTCTCTGGATATTTTCAATATTAATCAAATTTTTGTTTTTGTTATTATTGGTGGGATCTAAGAATATCTAGTCTAGTTACACATTTAGGAGTTTCTTAAAGACTTAAAGCAAAATTATTATGCTGCATTTCTTTTGCTTAAAAAAGCGGTATGTGTTAAATTATTTAGCTGCATGTGTAAGTGAGTAATTGCCTTGTTCACTAGTTACTAGCTGAGAAAAGAGCTCATTCTAACTAAGAAGAGTACTTCTAAGTATGGTCTACAGAGTCATTACACTTTAGTTTATATACACCTATAAATTATATTAATAAAAATTTTGTGTACTATTCCTTTTAAACATATGAATCTTTGGACAAATTAGCATTATTTAATTACATTGATTTAAAGATTTCTGTCTCCTTCTGTACCTTATTAGGTAAAATTAATGTCAACCCAATATTCTAATGTATATAACACTAGGATTAAACTTATCATTTTCTTGTAATAAATTTCCTACATTGGTTTTTGAGAGTCAAATGAGATGTCATTGTTTTGACAAATATTTAAGATATTGAATATAAAAAATTGGTTCAAATAAACTTATAAAAATGGATGTCTTTAAAAGAGGTTAATTTCATAAATAAATTCTTAAAATATTACAGATAGAGTTTAATGTATTGGTTTCAATTATAATTTCCATATTTTAATTAAATTTAAGACATTAGGCTAACATTAAATTGAATATCTGAACATTTTCAAAGTAAGAAAAAATTATAAACCTCAGTGATTAAACTTTTTACTTACCCTATTCTTATACATTGTAGAATATACAAATGACTTTTGATAATGTGTGTAATATGTGTATCTTTCTTGCCACCTTAAGATTTGTAAAGTTGATATAAAATATATGCTCACGAAGGTAAAGAATCAGGGAGTTGATGATTTTCTATCTTCTAGTCTTCTCTGTGTCTCTGGAAGAAACAAGAATTGATTTTGTTTTTTGGTCTCACCGTGCGGCTTGTGGGATCTTACTTCCCCGACTAGGGATCAAACCCACAACCTCGGCAGTGAAAGCACGGAGTCCTAACCACTGGACAGCCAGGGACTTCCTGCAGATGTGTTTTTTTTTTTTTTTTTTTTTTAAGATTTTTTTTTTTTTTGATGTGGACCATTTTTAAAGTCTTTACTGAATTTGTTACAATATTGCTTCTGTTTTGGTTTTCTGGCTGCGAGGCATGTGGGATCTTAGCTCCCCAACCAGGGATCGAACCCGCACCCTCTGTATTGGAAGGCAAAGTCTTAACCACTGGACCACCAGAAAAGTCCTTGCGGATGCCTTTTAAACAGTTGCCTTCATCAAACGGATTTGCTTTCTTGGTTAGGACTAGGGAAGATATGTGGAGGATTACAGAGATATTTCAGAGTCTATTAATGTTACTACTTCATGTGTTCCTTAGCAGAGTAATCTATATATTTTATGCTGCCCAGTGTCTTAAATGCTTCTATGTAACTGCTAAATCAGAAATGATTCCCACCAACATAGAACATCCAAACTCCAAGTCTTAGCTGTCCCCCAAGAATCTTAGCTTACAAATGTTCCTCCTTATTTATTCCTAAATGTGAATTAAGTAGTCAGTAGGTGTTAAATTAAGGTCCAAACTTCCTATTCCTACATGATTAACATAACTCACTTTTCCCATACTTTCCAGCACTCTGAATAGTGAACAATTTTCAGAGCAAAGCTACCCTTTGAGTGACCAACCCCCATCAGCCTTGTAAAATCTTTCAGCTACTTGCTGTCTTCAGAACACTCATTTCAAGCTGCTCTCCCCGTATTGCAGCATTCTTAATAAATGCTTGAGTTAATGATTTTTGGTTGTTTTTTTGTTCTTTCTCTGTAATAATTACCTTACAGAGTTGTTGTAAATGTAAAATATGTATACAAATTATTTATCACAGAACAGGCTTCATAGCATATCTTCCATAAATGGTAGTAGTACTGCTGCTGCCAATAACTGAAACAACATTTAAAGCCTGATTTCATTGGATGATGATGATGGTGTTGGTGATGATGATGATGATGATGATACTGATGAAGTCTAGGAAAGGAAAACATCAAATAACTGGGTAGCAACTCAGAACAATCAAAATGGAACAGTGAACTTTTTGAGAATAGACCAAACCCAAAAAGGGACAACACTGTCAGCAGTAAATTGAATGTAAAATAGCAGATTACTTTAGAGACTTCAAATTATTATTTTCATTAGTAATATCGTAGTCTTAAAGATTTCAGGTCATTGTTTCTATACTGATACTCATCTCCAAATTGCTTGCAGAGTGAATTTATAGGTTTCTTGTTAGAGATTTCTATGTCAAACCTCTAGAAACAAACCCGATGATTTCCTGCCATATAAGCCTCTGACATTAAGGTAGAAATAACAGCAGAGCAATTTTTTCCCTCAGTATAACAGGGAAAGTCTAAAAATGTGTAGTCTTGTCCCTTGATACCAAGTTTTGTAGTATTAAGTGAAGGACTTCCACATTTTTGAGAAAATGCTTAGATTCAGAGAACGGATTCTTTTTTTTTTTTTTTTTTTTGCGGTACGTGGGCCTCTCACTGTTGTGGCCTCTCCCGCTGCGGAGCACAGGCTCCGGACGCGCAGGCTCACGGGCCCAGCCGCTCCGCGGCACTTGGGATCCCCCGGTACCGGGGCACGAACCCGTATCCCCTGCATCGGCAGGCGGACTCTCAACCACTGCGCCACCAGGGAAGCCCCCGGATTCATTTTTAAAGTACTCAGGGAAACTTAGTATGAGAAATTCCAAACCACTGAAAAACCAACCTTGCCTTGAGGGCAAGGACCCATTAACACTTGTTCAGGGTCCTGTTCTCTTCCCAGGAGAAGATCAGACTTGGCAAATAAAAAAACAGTGGTCATTAATTTTTTGCATTTGTAAGAGAAGTTGCTTCTGAACTTTATTCTTAACCCAAGCCACTTGAGATCCAGATTTCTTAAGTGAATTGACATTTAGTCTTATAGCCAGAGTCTTTACAGAACTGTATACAGTTCACATTTTAGAGAGGCTGGATCTGTTCTTAGTGGAGTTCCCTCTTGACTTCAAGAGGTAAAGAGGGTTAAAATTTCCTAGGGCAAGCAGCTTCTAAAGGATATCTTTTGTAATATGATTGTCCAGACTTTTACTGGGAATTGTTTCCCATATCTCTTTATATTATAAATTAATTGACCAAGTATCTAAATGGTTCAGTTAAGTCAAATTATTCAAATTACTCAGATAAAGTTGTTGCAATTTAACTTTTATAAAATCCATGCTTGCACCATGTTAAACAGTAAGGTATTTGTTAATAATATATGTAAGAAATTTTTTTAGGTTTTGTGATGCCAACATTTGTCAGCTTCTCTCTTACATGACTACAATTAAATACCTCCTTTTTTTGTAAATACATGCTATTCTTCCATTGAAAGACTGAGTTTTTTTCCCTCCATCTTTGAATGTAGGCTGACCTTAGTAACTTGCTTGACTAATGGAGTCAGCAGAAGTGCCAGTGTAGCTAGGTCATAAGAAGTTTCACAACTTCTGCCTGGACCTTTCAGAATGTTTTTTCTAGGAAAACTTGTACTAAGAAATGTAAGTGAGCACGTAAAAAGTTAGAATACCTCAGGCCATGTGGAGAAGCTAAGGAACATCCAGACACTAAACATATGAGTTCAAAAAATCATCTTTTAAGTGGTTTCTTTAGCCTTAGCCACACTAGCTGATGTTGTTTGGATCAGAGTTAAACTACCCATAAAAAAAAATTCCTAATTCCTGACTTCACAAAATTATGAGCAAAATAACTTAGTTATATTAAGTCAATAAATTTGGGAGTAGGTTTAATGAAATTGATAACTAGAAGAGAATTTATTAAGTGAAATTGGTTTGATTCTACAACAAAAACTTAAAACAAGTTGCATTACTTTGAGACGGTTAGTCAGATATTGGAAGCACTTCAAGGATACTTTTGATGATTATTTTGAAGGTAAGTAAGGAAATTTTGGCAATATTGTCACCTGTGGTAGTATGGAAAAAGAAAGGACAAATAATAAACTTTTGTTCTGGCTGGGGAAATTTTCAGGCAGTATCTAGAATGTTCCAATTATTTCTTCAAGATGGCTATGATAAAAGAGAGAAGAGAGGTTAATTTTAAAAAGAACTGTTCATATTTTGAGCAGAATTTAGAGGAAATATGCAGGACTTATGACTTTCTGATTTTAGAAATAAAACCAGTTTTAGTCTCCAGTACCTCTTAGCTAAAGATTCCCAAGGTAAGAAATGGTCTCAAGGAAAGAATCAAATCTAGTGTGGTACCAATAAAAGCTGGCTTCAGGGTCATTTCACAATGGAATGGCTCTAAGATGCTGTGTTGATACCTCACAAAGATTTAAGGTCATACCTATTAGGTCTTCTAAGAGTCTTACAGGAGTATTCTTAGACCTGTTCTGCCATAAGAGTGCATCTAAGAATCTTAAGGGCATGCCACATTGACCCTTTCAGCTAGAGAAAAATACTTGGAAGAATCTAAAAGGGAAATAATGCACAACAACTTGACTTTTGAGCCAAGGTATAGCAAGGCCTAACTTGGAAAGAAATGTCGATATGATTTTCATATAATGGAATGGATTAAAATCTGATACACTATAAGCTCACAAAGTCTTAAACATTATATCAGCTTAGACTGAAAGGAATGGAGATAATATAAATTGCAAAGAGGTATTTGAACCCTTAAACTGCAGGAAACAATCTGAAAAACTTATTTCATTATGAACATAGTCTATTTCTTATGGAAAAGAAGGGCAGAACCAAGACCTCAGGATGTGGAACAAAGAGAGAGAGAAAATTATTGCCAGAACCCTAACTATGAAATTGAAGACATGGGTCAAATTGGAGTGACTGTAAAGGATAAAATATCTTTATGATGGAAAAATAGAAAGACGCTGACGTACATAGAGACATCAACCAAGTGAGTGAAGAAGCCATCTTGGAAGTGGGTCATCTAGCTTGAGTCATGCCACCTGATACCACATGAATTAGAAACAAAGTGGCTAGCTGAGCCCTCTCTGATTGCCTGATCCACAAAATTGTAAGCAAAGTAAAATAGTTATTTTAACCCATTTCACATTTGGAGTAATTTATTATACATCAGTAGACAAGTACGTAATTGGAGCTTCCCTTTCTTTACTATATTTAGTATAATTAATATGAATTTGAATTAATGTAGTTTTTCTCTTTTGAATCAGTAGAGTAAGAGACTGTTAATAAATCATAACTGCAATCCTTAACACCCTTCAGGGCTTCACAGCATAAGCAAAGTTAATTATTATATGTTCTTGAAAAAAGTAGTATTAAATAAAAGAGCTCCTTGAACTTCTGCCTTTGAGAGGATATTCTTGCCATATTTATTGGTGGTTAACTCTTATCATCCTAAAGATAGGCTTTTTGATAGGTCATTTTGAAATATAATAATCATTCATCACAGGAATTCAGTGGTTACTATGTTTCAGGCAGTTTTAAGTGCTTTTTATGTAGAATATAGTATTTTCCTCACACTAACACTTGTTGGCATTACTATTGTTGACAATTGAGTTTCCTTGGGGTAGATTAGCAAGAAGGATGTTATAAGGGACAGCTCTTGGGATCAACATCTCTGAAAGTAAAAAAGAATGAAACAAAAGTGAAGAGGGGGAGATGACTTTTGACACACTTCCACCAGCAGTTGTTCCACACCATGGAGAGCTCTGGGTTGACTTCTAGTCAGATCAATCCAATGTTTTCAGAACCAATTGTAATTGTTATAATTATTTATGAATTCCCAATTAATTTGATGAGGCCAAGCAGCATAAAACTTATCAAAAAAATTGATAAATCCCTATACCCCAAAAAGAAAGAAAATTATAGAATAGTATCCTTCAGGATCATAAATGCAAAGGTTCATAACAAAATATTAGCAAAAAAAGTCCAGTAGTATTTTAAAAGATAATACATCATGACTAAGTTGAGTTTCTTCCAAAGTATGCATGAAAAGAATAAATTAAATATCATATTTGTGATTTTACAATATCTTCAATATAGTGTTTTACAAATTTTTAATTTTTTTTGTAAAATTCCTTTCAATGGTCAAAGTTGACAACCTACCTGTAATAAATTTGAAATTATTATTACTTTTTTAAGTCTTTTTTTAATTTAAGAAAACTGGGTGAAGTTCTCTCTAAATAAATTTTTGGATATTCAGAGGTATTATATTTTAAGTTTATTACCATTATTTTTGTTTTCAGATACTTTACAGCTAGTATGAGTGCAGATTGCATTCTTGTGCATGAAAATATAGTTGAAAAGACAGGGTCATTGGTATGATATTCTTATTCCACTGGATTTTTTTTTCTTCCAGTTTTATTGAGGTATAATTGACATACAGGACTGTATGAGTTTAAGGTGTACAACATAATGATTTGATTTACATATATCGTGAAACTATTATCACAATAAATTTAGTGAACATCCATCATCTCATATAGATACAGAAGTAAAGAAATTTAAAAAAAAATTCTTGTCATAAAAACTCTTAGATTTACTCTCTTAACAACTTCCATATATAACATACAGCAGGGTTAATTTTATTTATCATGTACATTACATCCCTAGTATTTATTTTTTTTAATATTGGAAGTTTTTACCTTTTGACTGTCTTCATCCAATTCCCATTCTTCCCCAACTCATGCCTCTGGTAACCACAAATCTGATCTCTTTTTCTATGAGTTTATTTTTTTGTTTGTTTGGTTGTTTTTGAAGTATTGGGCTGGCCAAAAAGTTCATTTGGGGTTTTCTGTAACATCTTAAGGAGAAACCCAAACAGAGTTTTTGGCCAACCCAATATAATTGACCTACAACATTATGTTAATTCCTGGTACACAACATAATTATTTGATATTTCTAAACATCTCAAACTGATCACCATGATAACTCTAGTTACAATATGTAACCATACAAAGATATTACATGGTTATTGACTATATTCCCCACACTGTACTTTTCACAACTGTGACTCATTTATTTTACAAATATAATTCTGTACTTCTTACTCTCCCTCACCTATTTCCTTCCTCCCCCACCCCAAACCCCTCTGGCAATCAACTGTTTGTTCTCTGTATTTATAACTCTCTTTCTGTTTTGTTTTGTTTGTTCATTTGTTTTTTATTTTTAGATTTCACATATAAGTGATATCATACAGTATTTGTCTTTTTCTGTCTGACTTATTTCACTTAGCATAATACCCTATAGGTCCATTCATATTGTTGCAAATGGCAAGATTTCATTTTGTTTTAAGGCTAATATTCCATTATATATATGTATATGTATATATATATATAATATTATATTTATCCATTCATCTATTGATGGGCACTTTGGTACCTTCCATGTCTTGGCTATTTTATATAATGCTGCAATGAACATAAGGGTGAATATATCTTTTCTCATTAGTATTTTTCTTTTCTTTGCTTAAACACGCCGGAGTGGAATTGCTGGTTCATGTGGTAGTTCTATTTTTAACTTTTTGAGGAATGTCCATAATCTTTTACAAAGTGGCTGTACTAATTTACATCCTTAGCATCAGTGCATGAGGTTTCCCTTTTTACCACATACTCACTAGCACTTATTATTTGTTGTATTTTGGATAATAGCCATTTTGACAGGTGTGAAGTGATATCTCATGGTGGTTTTGATTTGCATTTCCCTGATGATTAGTGATTTTGGGGATCTTTGAAGGTGCCTGTTGACCATCTGTATTGTCTTCCTTGTAAAAGTGTCTAGATTCTCTGCACATTTTTAATTGGGTTGTTTGTTTTTTTGATGTTGAGTTGTATGATTTCTTTGAATATTTTGGATATTAGCCCCTTATTGGATATATCGTTTGAAAATATGTTCTCCCATTCAGTAGGTGGCCTTTCATTTCATTAAGTTTCCTTCACTGTGCAAAAACTTTTTAGTTTGATATAATCCCATTTATTTTTGCTTTTTTTTTCCTTGCCTAAGGAGACATATCTTAAAAAATATTACAGACTGATGTCAAAGAGAATACTGACTGTGTTTACTTCTAGAAGTTTTATGGTTTCAGGTTTTACCTTTAAGGCTTTAATCCATTTTGCATTTATTTTTGCACGTTATGCAAGAGAATAGTCCAGTTTGACTCTCTTGAATGTAGCTGTCCAGTTTTCCCAACACCATTTACTGAAGAGGCTGTTTTTTCCCCATTGTATATTCTTGCCTCCTTTGTCATAGATTAATTGCCCATGTAAGTGTTTATTTATTTCTGGGCTCTTTATACTGTTCCATTGATCTATGTGTCTGTTTTTGTGCCAGTACCATACTATTTGATGACTGTAGTTTTGAAGTCAGGGAGCATGATACCTCTAGCTTTGTTCTTTTTTCTCAAGATTATTTTGGCTGTTTGGGGTCTTTTGAGTTTCTATACAAATTTTAGGATTATTTGTTCTAGTTCTGTGAAAAATGACTTTGGTATTTTGATAGGGATTCCACTGAATTTGTAGATTGTCTTGTGTAGTACGATCATTTTAACAATATTAATTCTTCCAGTCCATGAGCACAATATACCTTTCTATTTGTTTGTGTCATCAGTTTCTTTCATCAATGTCTTAGTTTTCCAAGTACAGGTCTTTTGTCTCCTTAGGTAGATTTATTCCAAGGTATTTTATTATTATTGATGTGATTGTTAATAGAATTATTTTCTTAGTTTCTCTTTCTCATAGTTTGTTGTCAGTGTATAGAAATGCAATGTTTTTCTGTATATTTCTAAAATTCAACTGATGCCAGGCAGCAAAGGGTGAAAATGTGAATTGCCTTGCTAAAGAAATGATGATGGTGATTAAACATCAGCTTCATCACAAAACGTTATGTATTTCAGTGACTCTTGTGTATGTAAATTTTAGCAATTATAGATTTTTTTTCAGTTGCTAAAATATCACTGCTCATTTGGATGCAGTTATGAATTATTCACTCACATTACCAATTTCAACAACATTGGCTGCATAGAATTTGTAATTTATAAAAAAATTGTTCTTACCATAATTCTGAGTCTCAAAAATGTTTTGTTAGTGTCAATATTTTTCTAATTTTATTACTACATATACAGTGAACTTTTAATTCAATGTACAACTTTTTAACTGAATTTACAAAACTATTCAAAAGTTCATTTCCAGTGAACTTCCCAAAACTTTACTTTTATTCATTTTATTAAATAAAATATCACATTATTATTATATGAGTAATTTTACCTATTTTTCTCCCTGAAATATCTATTAATATAAATCTGGCATCATTTAAATGTTTGTGAATTCCTTCTGTTGCTAATCGAAGTGATACTATAACAATCATTTAAGATTTTTTTTTTTTTACTTTCACAAATACTTGGGAGTTGAAAGTGACCACAATTAACATAGAATAATGTTTATTTGATCTAAGAAATAATTCACAATTTAGAGTGACATGGAAATTCATATTCTTGACTGCATATGTTAAATTACCATTTTTATGTTTTCAAGTTGTGTGCAACATTCATGTTTATCATTAACTTTGTTGAGAAATAGAAATTCAGTTCTTAATTTTTATTAGAAAGTCATCTTAAGTTTTTAGAATTAACTGACACTGGAAAGCAAAATTTTTTTAAATGTCATCAAGCAGTAAAATAAACAGTTGCAGATTAATTCCATGCACGGAATTAACTAAACTGCTGTTGCAAGAACATTCAAAGTTCTCTCTATTTACTCTGTGGTGGTACTACTCTATACTTCCCACATATATTTCATTTATGTCTAATGCACAATTTCTCACATTTCCTACTGACCACACTAACTGGCATCTTGGCAGACTCCTGCATCTCACAGACTGTGGCATAAGCCATGGCAGAGTTGGCTGGCACAGTTGGTTTACAGGGACATCCTGGTTGAGTAAATTTCCTACCACTACACAAGGTTGGAATGAATTTGTTGCACCTGGCTTATCCTATCCATTTGCACTATTTTTTCAGCAGGTGTCCTCAGGAAAAGAGTAATGATTTATCTTTGCTCATTTTTCAATTTAATCACATGTTAAATTGGTAGCTCTGTTACTGTACATATATTACATACACTACTAGATGATATCTTGCTAAGTGATGAGTAATTAAAGGTCTGTTAAACTAGTTCTGTCTTATTTTATATAATTCTTAATACTACTACTATATTTTCTAAAAGTGGAAAGTTTGGGACAATTCCTATGGTAGACAAAATGTTTTTCCAGGAAAACAGGCATAAACTAGGACTTCCCAAGGCAAACAGAAAATCTGATCAGTCTATTTATGAGAAACCTGAAGAATCTCTTTAACTATTTATAAAGCTGTACTATTGAAGAGAGATGAGATTTAGTCTATATACGTTCTCAGAAACTGAGCAAAAGGGAAGGACTAAGAACTAATTGGAATTTAGAATTTGATTTAAGGAGTGGAACAGTTGGAGCTATCCAAACATAAAGTGTAATACATTGAAAGTCAATATTTTATATCAGTGCACATATTCAGGTAGAGGGTAGATGAACATCTATCATTAATATTATGGAGGAGATCCCTAATTTGGGTAGGAATTTGGAAATAATGCCCCCTGTGCAATCTACAGGGTTTTATTACCCACAATGAACAGTATTATGCATTGGTTTCCCAATATAATGTGATTTACTTTACAGTGGATTCAGTAAAAGTTATTCAACTATGGCTTCATGCTAAAAGGTAATGAGACAATCAAATAAACCTATTCTAATTCATCCTACTTATGGAATCACCTTATAGGGTAGAAAACCAAGAACAGAAAAGGGGCATAAAACCAATGCAGGAAGTGGCAGGATTAGAGAGAAATACTGAACGTTGAATCATTATGGAATAGCAGACTGCAATTTCTTTTCTTTCTTTTTTTTTTTTTTTACTACAAAACACAATTCAAATTTCATAACTTTCTTCTCAGTGCAAATATGCAGTCATCATTATCTTTGTCAAAATTATTTATTTAGAACTCACAGATACATGCCAGGTCCTAAGTGCTGAATGAAGAAAGTAAAATATACATATTCTATGATCTTCTAGGCTCTCTGTCAGGTACTCTTTGATTTTCAGACAGAGAGTATGAAGATGTAAAAGTTTTTTTGTTTTGTTTTGTTTTTTGTGGATTTTTTTAATTTGTTGCTGTTGTTGTTGTTTTACTTTCCTCAATATGAATACAAGAAAAGATGTGATGTTTTGTTGTTTTAATTGTGAATTTATACATACAATATTCCTTGAAACTAAAAAAAAATCCTCGGTAAAAATGTGGACATTTTGATTGATTCTGAAATATAACATTAAAAATTCAAATTGATTTAAGTCATATACATATAAGATATTTTAATATATTTGCTTTCTTGTGTATACTAATGGTCAGGTCCTGAATGTTTGTGTCCTCAAAAAAATTTATTTTTGAAATCTTAATCCCCAATGTGATGGTATAAGAGATGAGGCCTGAGCAGGATCAAGATGGCAGAGTAGGAGTACCCTGAGTTCACCTCCCCTTGCAAACATATCAAAACTACAACTACATATGGAGCAACTCTTGCTGAGAATGACCTGAAGACTAGCAGAATGGCTCTTCTATAGCCAAGGCTGTAAATAAAGGACCACACAGAATCTACTAGGAGGGGAGGAGAAGGTATCTAGTTGGGACCTGCATACTCAGCGGGTGACCCAGAAAGGAGGGGATATCACCAGCTTGGGAATCATCTCTGGGGAATGAGGGATTTGAGCCACATATTAGGCACCCCAGCCCTAGGATAAGACACCGGGAAGATGAACCCACCTAGCTGCTTTGAAAATGAGTGGGACTTATGAGATGGCTGTAAGAAACCAAAGAGCACACATGTAAACTTGCTTGCTCCCAGCCCCAGCATGAAAGGCAACAGATTGAAAACTGCCAGGTGCTCTGACCAGCCTGCCAGGACCACCCCAGTGCCCCCACCCGCCACTCACACCAGGCTTTTTGTCCAGCACCTTTTGTTCTGGCACTGCTCACCACTAAGGCAGAGGCCACAATTGCCAACAAGTGTGAATGCACTTGGAGGGAATGGAGCCAGTTTGGGCCCCAGCCCTGCCTCAAGCCAGGTCAGAGACTGCCATTGATGGTGTGTGCATATGTGCATGTTGCTGGGAGGGAACAGTACTGAAGAAAAGGTGAAACCAACTCAGAAGTGCATTCTCAAGCCCCCTGGCTCCTGCCACACCCTTAATCAAGTTGGAGATGGCCACTACGCAGGGGAGAAGCCCATCTATCCCAGGGCTCCTGCTTCGGCACCTTTGACCCCGACCCCATCCCCAGTAGGGTGGTAACTGCCATTGAGCCTAGGAGAAGCCCCAGATCACACCTAGGTCTAGCTCTAGCCCCTCCAAATTTAGCCCTACTTCCCACAAAGGCAGCAGCTGCCAATGTACCTCAGGGGAAAATGCAAACCATGTTCACTTCAGATCCAGCTCTCCCACCAAAGCCTCTAGGCACACAGAGACTTCATAGGGATACTCCCACACAAAGATATGCCTTCATGATTGGGATAAGTAATTGTTTCACCTAATTTCATAGAAAGAAAGAAAATTAAGCAAAAGGAGAAGACAGAGGAATTTGTTTCAAATGAAAGAATAACATAAAACCCCTGGAGAAAAACTCTAATGAAAGAGAAAATTTATCTAAGAGATCAAGATAGTAATGAGTGCTAACTGAACTTGGAAAAGAATAGATGAACACAATGAGAACTTCAACAAAGAACTAGAAAATATAAAAAAAACAATCAGTCAGAGCTGAAGAATATAATAACTGAAATGAATATAATAACTAGAAGGAGTTAGAAGCAAATTAGGTGATAAGGGAGAACCCATAAGTGATCTGGAGGATAGAATAGTGGAAATCACCCAATCAGAAGAGCAAAATGAAAACCAAATTTTAGAAAAATGACATTTTAAGGGATATCTGGGGCATCAGGTATACTAACATTTAGGGTCTCAGAAGAAGAGAGAGAGACAAAGTGGTAGCAAATGTGTTTGATGAAACTGTGGCTGATAACTTCCCGAATCTGAAGAAGGAAATGGATATCCAGGTCCAAGAAGCACAGAGTGTCCCCTAAAAGATGAAACCAAAGAGACCCCCACCAAGACATATCATTATTAAAATGGCAAAACTTAAAGAGAGTTTTAAAGCCAGCTAGAGAAAAACAAAGAGTCACATACAAGGGAACACCCATAAGGCTATCAGCTGATTTTTCAGCAGAAACTTTGCAGGTCAGGAGTGGGTGGCATAATATACTTAAAAGACTGAAAGAAAAAAAAAAAATATCTACAACCTAGGATACTCTACCCAACAAGGTTAACATTTAGCATTGAGGGAGGGATAAAGTTTCCCAGACAAGTAAAAACTAAGAGTTCATCACTACTAAACTGACATTTCAGGAAATGTTAAAGGGTCTTCTTTAAGTGAAAAGGAAAAGATGATAATGAGAAATAAAATATATGAAGTGAAAATTCTCACTGGTAAATGCCAATGTATAGTAAAAGCAGTCAATCAATCATTTAAGCTTGTACAAAGATTAAAAGACAAAAATTGTAAAATCAACTATAACTAAAAAGACAGTTAAGGGATAGACATAAAGATGTAAAATTTGACATCAAAAACAAACAAAAAAAATGGAGTGGGGAGTAAAAAAACATAGATCTTTTAGAATGTGTTTGAACTTAAAAAGACTATCAGTTTAAAACAAGTAGATCTAGTTATAGGTCAGCATATATGAACTCCATGGTAACCACAAATCAAAAACCTACAATAGATACCAAAAAATTAGAGAGAAAAGAACCCAAGCATAACATTAAAGACAATCATCAAACCAAAAAGTAAGAGACTATGAGAAGAAGAAAATAAGAGATAAGAACTACAAAAACAACCAGAAAACAAGTGAAGTGGCAAAACTATCAATAATCACTTTAAATGCCAATGGACTAAATGCTCCAATAAAAAGGCATAGTGTAACAGATTGGATTAAGAAACAAGACCCATCTATATACTGTCTACTAGAGGCTTACTTTCAGAGCTAAAGACACACACAGACTGCAAGTAAGAGGATAGAAAAATATTCTATGCAAATGGAAATGAAAAGAAAGCTTGGGTGGCAATATTCATCAGAGTAGATTTAAAAATGAAGTTCATGATAAAACAAATAGAGGAGCATTGTATAATTATAAAGGGATCAATCCAAGAAGAGGATATATAATTCATAAACATAAATCAAATATTAACAGACATATAGGGAAAAATGGACAAACTTACAAGAATAATAGGGGACTTTCACACACTACTAACAGCAATAGAAAAATCATCGTGATAGAAAATCCATAAGGAAACAGTGTGCTTCAGTGACACATTAGACCAGTTGGACTTAATGCATATTTATAGGACATTCTGTCTGAAACCAACAGAATACACATTCTTTTTAAGTGCCCATAGAACTTTCTCCAGGTTAAATCACATGCTAAGCCACAAAACAGGTCTCAACAAATTTAAGAAGATAAAAAGTATACCAAGCATCTTTTTGGATCACAATAATATGAAACTAAAAATCAATTACAGGAAGAAAACTGGAGAAAAGCACAAACATGTGAAGAGTGAACTATGTGCTACTGAAAAACCAATAAGTCAATGAAGAAATCAGAAAGGAAATCAGAAAATACCTTGATACAAATGAAAATAAAACACAACTTTCCAAAATCTATTGGATGTAGCAAAAGCAGAGGCAAGTTTAAAGTGGTATTGGCCTACCTCAAGAAACAAGAAAAATCTCAAGTAAGCAACCTAATCTACCACCTAAGGAAATTAGAAAAGGAAGAACAAACAAAGCCCAAAGCCAGCAGAAGGAAGAAAATAATAAAGATCAGAGTGGAAATAAATTGGAGACCCCCAAAACAATAGAAAATATCAGTGAAACCAAGAGCTGGTTTTTTGAAAATATAACAAAATTCATAAGCCTTTAGCCAGAACTTTATTAAGAAAAAAATAAAAGAAGACTCATATAAACAAAATTAGAAATGAAATAGGAAAAGTTTCAACTGATATCACAGAAATCCAATCATAAGAGAATACTATGAACAGTTATATGCCAACAAATTGGACAACCTAGAGAAAATGATAAATTCTTAGAATCATACAATCTTCTATGACTGATCAGGAAGAAATAGATAACCTAAACAGACTGATAACTGATACTGAAATTGAATCTGTAATAAAAAAACTCCCAACAAACAAAAGATCAGGACCAGACGGCTTCACTGGGGAATTCTACCAAACCTATTAAGAAGTATTAATACCTATCCTTCTTAAAGATTCCAAAAAATTGAAGAGGAGGAACACTTCCAAACTCATTGTTCATGGCCAGCATTACTGTGATACCCAAACCAGACAAAGATACTAAAAGAAAGGAAAGTTACAGGCCAATATCTCTGATGAAGATAGATGAGAAAATCCTCAACATAATATTAACAAACCAAATTTAAAAATATATATAAAAAGGATTATACACTGTGATCATGTGGGATTTATCCCAGTGATCCAAAGATGGTGCAATATCTACAAATCAATCAATGTGATACACCACATTAACAAATTGAATGGCAAAAATCCCATAATCATTTCAATAGATGAAGAAAAAGCATTTGACAAAAGTCAATATTTATTCATGATAAAAAGTCTCAACATAGTTGATATAAAGGGAACATTTCTCAACATAATAAAGGCCGATTATGACAAACCCACAGCTCACATCATAGTCAATTATGGGAAGCTGAAGTCTTTTCAGATCAGGAAGAAGAAAAGGATGTCCATTCTTGCATTTCTATTTAACATAGTGTTGGGAGTTCTAGCCACAGCAATCAGACAAGGAAAAGAAATAAAACGCTTTCAAATTGGAAAGGAAGACATAAAACTGTCATTGCTTGCAGAAAACATGATACCATGTATATAAAACCCTGCAATCTATTAGAACTAATAAATGAATTCAGTAAATTTATAGAATACAAGATTAATATACAGAAAACTGTTGCCTTTCTATACACTAATTATAAACTATCAGAAAGAAAAATTAAGAAAATAACTCAATTTATAATTGCATCCAAAAAATACCTAGGAATAAATTTAACCAAGGAGACATTGATGAAGGAAATTGAAGACAATAGAAATAAATGGAAAGATATCTCATGTTCATTGATGAGAAGAATTAATATTGTTAAAATATCTATACTGACAAAGCCATCTACTGTTTTAATGCAATCCCTATCAAGATACCAGTGACATTTTTCAAAGAACTAGAACAAATAATCCTAAAATGTTCACAGGAACCCAAAGAGCCAAAGCAATCTTGAGAAAAAAAGAAAAGCTTGTGGTATCACATTCCTTCATACTATACTAGAAAATAATTAAAACAGTATGGTACTGGCACAAAAACACACATAGATCAAATGGAAAATAATAATAGAGCCCAGATATGAACCTGTGCACATATGGTCAGTTAATCTATGACAAAGGAGGTAAGACTATACCATGGGGAAAAGGTGGTCTCTTCAATAGTGGAGTTGGAAAAACTGGACAAGTATATGTACAAGAATAAAATTAGAACATTTCTTTCACCATACACAAAAATAAACTCAAAATGTATTAAAAACATAGTTGTAAGACAAAAACCATAAAACCCCTAGAAGAAAACAGGCAGTTCTCCCTTTGACATAGGTCTTTTATATTTCTTTTATCTGTTTCCACAGGCAAGGGAAACAAAAGTAAAAATAAACAAATGAGACCGAATCAAAATTAAAAGCTTTTGTACATTGAAGAAAACCATGAACAAAATAAGAAAGCAGCATACTAAATGGGAGAAGATATTTTCAGATGATATGAACAATAAGGGGTTAATATCTAAAATATACAAAAGCTCATACAATTCAATATTTAAAAAGCAAACAACTCAATTAAAAAATGGACACAGGATCTGAACAGATATTTTTCCAAAGACGTACAGGTGGCCAACAGGCATATGAAAAGATGCTCTGCATCACTAATCATCAGGGAAATGCAAATCAAAACCACATCAACTATACTTCAATAACAAATTAAAATTAAAAAAAATAAACCATGAGCTATCACTTTGCATACTTCAGAATGGCTGTCATCAAAAAGACAGCCATAACAAGTGTTCACAAGGATGTGAAGGAAAAGGAACACTTGTACACTGTTAGTGGGAATGTAAATTGGTACAACCATTATAGAGAATCCTCAAAAAATTAAAAATAGAACTACCATATGATCCAGCAATTCCACTCCTGGGTATATATCCAAAGAAAATGAAAATAGTAATTCAGAAAGTATATTTTCACCCCAATGTTTGTAGTAACATTATTTACAGTAACCAAGGTACGGAAGCAACCTAAATGTCTATCAACAGATGAATGTATAAAAAGGATATGGTATGTATATACAATGGAATACTACTCAGCTATAAAAAAATGAAATTTTGCCATTTGTAACAATATGGATGGACCTAGAGTGTATTATGCTTAGTGAGGTAAGTCAGACAGAGAAACACAAATACTATATGGTTTTCCTTATATGTGGAATCTAACAAATTAAACAAATGAATGAATATGACAAAACAAAAACAGACTCACATATAAAGAGAACAAACTCTTGTTTACCAGTTGGGATGGGGTGGGGTGAAGGTCAGGATAGGGGAAGGGGTTTAAGAGGTACAAACCACTTGGTATAAGATAATATAAAAAGATGTACAGCACAGTGAATAGAGCCAATATTTTATGATAACTATATGGAGCATAACCTATAAACATATTGAATCACTATCTGAAACTAATAAACTCAAAATGGATTAAAGACATAATTGTAAGAGTTCATATTGTAAGTCAACTATACTTTAATTGGGGAAAAAAAAAAGAGCTGAGGCCTTTGGGAGATGATTAGGTCATGTGGGTAGAGCCCTTATGAATGGGATTTGTGTCCTTCACCAGGCACCAAATTTGCTGACTCCTTAATTTTTGATTTCCTGGCCTCCTGAACTATGAGAAATAAATTTCTATTGTTTTTAAGCCACCCAGTATAGGGTAATTTATATAGCAGCTTCCCAATGGTCTAAAATACTAACATTTTATCTATACCATAATTATGGTATAGGAATCATTTATTCCCCCCCAAAAAACTTTTATTCTTCCCCTCTTAAAGCATCATGCAGTATATCATAATATTAGAAATCATATTTATAAATATCATAATGTGTCTTGAATAGTTTTAGATTTTAGATTTGTTGACTCTGTTTAACAAGCCCATAAAAATGACATTCTTGTATATAAAAAGAAAATGATCATTCTTATATATGTAAAAATGAAATGATAGTTATTCAGAAGGTGAACATATTTAAAATAACAGATTGAATGAAAACTGACTTCTAACGTTATTTCTATGTTGTTGTTAGGCATCTTGATTTCTGTTAAGCCAGTTTCAAATTTAACATTGACATATAACAGATAAATGGGGGAAATTTTTTAAATTGCCAATTTCTAAACTCCAAAAATGTCACTTTAAAGACAGTATATTGAAGTAAAAGATAAAACTTTAGGAAAATATATTTTCTTCAATTCAAAGAGGAAAAAAAAAGATAACTGCTAAATGCAATTGTCCTTAGACCCAATATTTTTCATTATTCCAAGTGCTCTATATTAACAAATTTATTCTGAGCTATACCTCTTAATTGCTATATCTCTACTCTTGAAACATAACATGTATCACTAATCTGTTTTCATTATATTAGTTACATGAGTGTAATTGTTACAAATAAATGTCTTCCAACTGTTGCTTATCTTTGAGAAGAATAGATGATTGTGGCTAAGTTTTTAACAACACTAAACCTTAGGTATTAGAATTGTGACCTAGAAAATTGTAATATAAGTTTGCTGTTTTAAGTCACTAAATTGGTGGTACATTATTACATTAGCAATAGAAAACTAATAGAATCTGCAAGAGCTAGATCATGTTGAACCTAAGCTGCTCTCTGCAAATCTCTGATTTCTCTCATAGTTGCCCTAATTTCTTTACATATTTATTTTATTTTTAGAAATATGTGACTTTTAAAATTTTCTTTTTCTTTTCTTCAAAATATCAGTTGAACTAGACAGGTTCTTTTGCATGCATATTGGGTTCCTATAATAGAATCATTCAAAATTCTGTGGTCTCAGTTTCATATTTAGAACTTCTCTAACTTTACTTGCTAAACCTGTTTTTCTCTTCTGGAGACCACTTTTTGTCATTCTCAAAAAGTAAATTTCAAATGCTATTTTATGGCTGTCCAAAGTATACTATTCCATTGTATTCCTGATAGTTTTATCCTTTGCACATCATTGTTTATTAAATGTCCTCTCTTATTAGACATATTATTTAAATAAAATAAATCATATTAAATTTAGAAAAAGTGATGGGCAAAATATTTACAGGAGCAATTTTGAAGACTGTATTTTTTTATCATGCCTGCTAGAATTAAAAACGTATTTCCATTTAAATTTTTGAAGAGTGATAAAAGTTTTCATCGCTTTTATTTATGTTTTTTGTACTTCCTAGACCTAAAAGAAACACTGAAATACAGTTTTTTTCTCATAAAGCTATTAATATTACTTTCATAAATATGTCAACATTTAAAGAGCTGTTTCTTGGTTCATCTTGTTAGATACCTCATGAAGATATATTTGTTCTTCTTGCTTTTCTTGATATTGCATGAATTCAGCCACTCCTGGGAACATTCTCAGAACTTTTGCAAAATTCTTTTTAAATATTAAATTGTAGGGTGCAAATCAGGATTTATTTCACTTTTCTAGGAGGAACTAAAAAAAATACCACCAAAGTGTCAAGATCATCCAGCAGTTTCTCATATATAATCACATTACCTCTAATGATAGAAAAACAAATATGTGATGGATTAGAAATAGTAGTCAATAATAGTCATATTTTCAACACTAATGTAATAATAATATTGTAGTTATAACAGTAGATCACAGCCATTCACAGAAATATATAATTTTAAATGTATATTTGTATTTATTTTTGCATTAATATAAAGCTTTTATAGTAACTTGTTAAATTTTCATGTCTCTGCCCAATTTCAGAGGCAGTGTTACATATTTTCAGTATCTTAACTTATAAACAGTGATATTAATATGACTATTAGTTGAAAACATTGTTTAACCCTCAGTCAGTTGTTTTCTTTGTTTGAACTTACAGGAAATATTTCATATCTAGTCATTCCTGGATATTCCTCGAAGAAAACTGAAATTTGAATTTAATATTCAAAAATAATACAGTATTTATTTCTTTAAGTCCAGATATCTATCAGTTTTTATATCCAGCTTATTTTTTTAGAGCATACAATAATCCATAATCTATATTTGGAAAGGTATCTATTTCTTGCTAGAACAATTTATAAAACTATCTAATGCAGAGGGAATTTCTATCTTTCTTAGAATGCTATATGTATATATTCATGAAACACTGTATCTGATAAGGAAAACAAATTTTCTGCCCAGCCATTTCCTTCTGAGTTCTAAATAAGTTAAGATGAGAGACAGGCATATGTTCTTGGGAGGGTTGTGAGCTCTTCTATAGACTGTGAACTCTAGGAAATATGATCTATATATTAATATCTTTGAATTGTCAGATCAAAAAAAGGTTTGGCACACTAAATAAGTTGGTTAAATTAACAAATTAATGATTTGTTGTGGTTTTGATTTCCACCTTTTTAGTTAAATTTCTCAGGTGTTTGAATGACCTTAACCCCCTCCTCCCTCAGATATTCTTCTCTTCTTAAAGTTGATGAACAACCTTGAAATGCAGAATTATTTCAATTTGCAATTGCAGATAAAGCTTAAGATGCTAGTTTGACAAAAATGATTTACTATATAGACATATTATGTTGATTTAAGCATATTTACATTAAGTGCCACAGAAATGAAGATCTAAAGACAGAAAAGAGAATCAGGGTTTCACACCTTGCAGAGCAGCTCTTTTGCTGCAGTCTATTGAAAATCATCCTTAGACCAATTTTTAAAAAAATAATAAGAAAAGAGCAAAGGGAAAAGGCAGTTTTGTTTTTTTTTAATAAAGCACAAAAGATAAAATTTGACGACAGCAAAGATCAAAAGTGAAGCATACGTACTTCATAGTAACTCTTACCTCCAATTAAACTCTCCTTTTATAAAAGCTGCATATACACTATATTTATTCCATAATTATATACACTAATATTTGAAATTTAAATTCTATTTTCAAAATATTTTGTGATCACTTTGAATATGTAAACACCATTAGCAGATTATGTGTGCATCATTTGCTTGACATTATTTGAAGGGACATAAGCATATGTCAGTCTTTTCTTCTAAAAATAGTACTATATTAGGCATTCTGGATCCAAGTAAGTTAAGATAAAGCCCAGTCATCACTGCTAAAATTTCCTAAAATTTGAACTCTTTTAGGAACTCTTGGCAGCATTGTCTGTTGGATGTTTTGTTTAATTCAATAAATTAATCTTTGCTTTTAACGGAAGTCAAGTATGTGCAAATAGAAATTGACTACCTTGGAAATCTATACATGATACAGAGCCTATGACTGTAATTCCAAAATGAGATATGGATACGTTTATAAGTAGGAGATGCAGGTATGTAAGTTTGATGATGGAATAGCTGAAAATAGTTTCATGTTTACTATTCCATGTGCATAAGGATAAGATGGCATCAACGCATTTTAACATTCTGGAGTCTAGTCTTGCAAATTCAATTTATTTCCAAGTTGCACTAGATACCAACTAAGCACCATTTGGTGTGACAACCAAGTGGGAAAAAGTCAATTCTTTTGAAACAATGGCAGACTATCTTGAAAAAAAGGCTGTTTAATATCAGTACTTCTACCAGGTGTTGTTTGAAAAGATGTTATTTACAGTGATACATGATAGGATTCACTTCTAGTGATGAGAATTTAGGTTCCTATTATCCTGGATACTATGGTCCGTCTCCTACTTCAAGTGTTGGCTAGATTATAATGGTAATAGTTTCATAATTATCAAAAGCAATGGCTCAGGGCTTCCCTGGTGGCGCAGTGGTTGCGCGTCCGCCTGCCGATGCAGGGGAACCGGGTTCGCGCCCCGGTCTGGGAAGATCCCACATGCCGCGGAGCGGCTGGGCTCGTGAGCCATGGCCG